>NC_133141.1:71921561-72164720 GCF_048418815.1 Hemitrygon akajei | reverse complement strand
TCAAGTAGTGTAGTGTAGATTTGTATTGTTTCTGGTAGTCTAGTTTAGTTTTGTGTTGCTTCAGGTAGTCTAGAGTAGTTTTGTCTCATTTCACGTAGTCTGGTGTAGTTTTCTGTCATTTGACATAGTGTAGGTTAGTTTTCTGATGTTCAGGTAGTCTAGTGTAGTTTTGTGGTGTTTCACGTAGTCTTCTTTTTTTGTTGTGTCATTTTAGCTGGTCAAGTATAGCTTTGTATTGTTTCACGTGATCTAGTCTACTTTTTGTGGTCATTTCACGTAGTCAAGTGTAGTTTTGTGTCATTTTACGTAGTCTAGTGTACTTTTGTCTCGTTTCAGCTGGTCTACTGTAGTTTTGTATTGTTTCACGTGGTCTAGTGTAGTTTTGTGTTGTTTCAGGTAGTCTGCTGTAGTTTTGTGTTGTTTCAGGTAGTCTGGTGTAGTTTTGTATCGTTTCAGGTAGTCTAGTGTAGTTTTGTGTCATTTAACGTAGCGTAGAGTTGTTTTCTGGTGTTTCAGTTAGTACAGTGTAGTTTTGTCGTGTTTCACCTAGTCTAGTGTACTTTTGTGTTGTTTCAGCTGGTCTAGTATAGTTTTGTATTGTTTCAGATGATCTAGTGTAGTTTTGTGTTGATTCTGGTAGTCTCATTTTGTTTTGTGTTGTTTCAGGTAGTCTAGTGTAGTTTTGTGTTGTTTCAGGTAGTCTAGTGTAGTTTTGTGTTTTTTCAGGTAGTCTAGTATACTTTTGTGTTGTTTCAGGTAGTCTTGTGTAGTTTTGTGTTGTTTCAGGTAGTCTAGTGCAGTTTTGTGTCATTTCACGTAGTCTGGTGTAGTTTTGTGTCATTTGACATAGTGTAGAGTAGTTTTCTGTTGTTCAGGTAGTCTAGTGTAGTTTTGTGTTGTTTCACATAGTCTAGTGTAGTTTTTTGTCGTTTAAGGTAGTCTAGTGTTATTTAATTTCATTTCACGTAGTCTAGTGCAGTTTTGTGTCATTTCACGTAGTCTAGTGTAGTTTTGTGTCATTTGACATAGTGTCGAGTAGTTTTCTGTTGTTCAGGTGGTCTAGTGTAGGTTTGTGTTGTTTTCACGTAGTGTAGTGTAGTTTTGTGTCATTTCACGTAGTCTAGTGTAGTTTTTTGTCGTTTCAGGTAGTCTAGTAGTCTAGTGTTATTTTGTGTCATTTCATGTAGTCTTGTGTAGTTTTGTGTTATTTCTGGTAGTCCTAAAGTACATTTGTGTCATTTCACGTAGTCTTGAGTAGTTTTGTGTCATTTTACGTAGTCTAATGTAGTTTTGTGTTGTTTCTGGTAGTCTAGTGTAGTTTTGTGTTGTTTCAGGTAGTCCAGTGTAGTTTTGCGTCATTTCACGTACTCTCGTGTTGTTATGTGTTGTTTCGGTTAGTCTAGTGTTGTTTTGTGTCCTTTCACGTAGTCTAGTGTACTTTTGTCTCATTTCAGCTGGTCTAGTTTAGTTTTGTATTGTTTCACGTGGTCTACTGTAGTTTTGTGTTGTTTCTGATAGTCTGCTGTAGTTTTGTGTTGTTTCAGTAGTCTGGTGTAGTTTTGTATCGTTTCAGGTAGTCTAGTGTAGTTTTGTGTCATTTCAAGTAGTGTAGTGTAGATTTGTATTGTTTCTGGTAGTCTAGTTTAGTTTTGTGTTGCTTCAGGTAGTCTAGAGTAGTTTTGTGTCATTTCACGTAGTCTGGTGTAGTTTTCTGTCATTTGACATAGTGTAGGTTAGTTTTCTGATGTTCAGGTAGTCTAGTGTAGTTTTGTGGTGTTTCACGTAGTCTTCTTTTTTTGTTGTGTCATTTTAGCTGGACAAGTATAGTTTTGTATTGTTTCACGTGATCTAGTCTACTTTTGTGTCATTTCACGTAGTCAAGTGTAGTTTTGTGTCATTTTACGTAGTCTAGTGTACTTTTGTCTCGTTTCAGCTGGTCTACTGTAGTTTTGTATTGTTTCACGTGGTCTAGTGTAGTTTTGTGTTGTTTCAGGTAGTCTGCTGTAGTTTTGTGTTGTTTCAGGTAGTCTGGTGTAGTTTTGTATCGTTTCAGGTAGTCTAGTGTAGTTTTGTGTCATTTCACATAGTCTGGTGTAGTTTTGTGTCATTTGACAAAGTGTAGAGTAGTTTTCTGTCGTTTAGGTAGTCTAGTGTTATTTAATGTCATTTCACGTAGTCTAGTGCAGTTTTGTGTCATTTCACGTAGTCTAGTGTAGTTTTGTGTCATTTGACATAGTGTCGAGTAGTTTTCTGTTGTTCAGGTAGTCTAGTGTAGTTTTGTGTTGTTTCACGTAGTGTAGTGTAGTTTTGTGTCATTTCACGTAGTGTAGTGTAGTTTTTTGTCGTTTCAGGTAGTCTAGTAGTCTAGTGTTATTTTGTGTCATTTCACGTAGTCTTGTGTAGTTTTGTGTTGTTTCTGGTAGTCTAATGTACATTTGTGTCATTTCAGGTAGTCTAGTGTAGTTTTGTGTCGTTTCACTTAGTCTAGTGCATTTTTGTGTCATTTCACGTAGTCCTTGAGTAGATTTGTGTCATTTCACATAGTCTAATTTACTTTTGTGTTGTTTCTGGTAGTCTAGAGTAGTTTTGTGGTTTTTCACGTTATCTAGTGTAGTTTTGTGTCTTTCCAGGTTCTCTAATGTAGTTTTCTGTTGTTCAGGTAGTCTAGTGTAGTTTTGTGTCATTTCACGTTGTCTTGTGTAGTTTTTTGTCATTTCAGGTAGTCTAGTGTTATTTTGTGTCATTTCATGTAGTCTTGTGTAGTTTTGTGATGCTTCTGGTAGTCTAATGTACATTTGTGTCATTTCAGGTAGTCCAGAGTAGTTTTGTGTCATTTCACGTAGTCTGGTGTAGTTTTGCGTCATTTGACATAGTGTCGAGTAGTTTTCTGTTGTTCAGGTAGTCTAGTGTAGTTTTGTGTTGTTTTCACGTAGTGTAGTGTAGTTTTCTATCATTTCACGTAGTCTTGTGTAGCTTTGTGTTGTTTCTGGTAGTCTAATGTACATTTGTGTCATTTCAGGTAGTCTAGTGTAGTTTTGTGTTGTTTCACGTGATCTAGTCTACTTTTGTGTCATTTCACGTAGTCAAGTGTAGTTTTGTGTCATTTTACGTAGTCTAGTGTACTTTTGTCTCGTTTCAGCTGGGTCTACTGTAGTTTTGTATTGTTTCACGTGGTCTAGTGTAGTTTTGTGTTGTTTCAGGTAGTCTGCTGTAGTTTTGTGTTGTTTCAGGTAGTCTGGTGTAGTTTTGTATCGTTTCAGGTAGTCTAGTGTAGTTTTGTGTCATTTAACGTAGCGTAGAGTTGTTTTCTGGTGTTTCAGTTAGTACAGTGTAGTTTTGTCGTGTTTCACCTAGTCTAGTGTACTTTTGTGTTGTTTCAGCTGGTCTAGTATAGTTTTGTATTGTTTCAGATGATCTAGTGTAGTTTTGTGTTGATTCTGGTAGTCTAGTGTGGTATTGTGTTGTTTCACGTAGTCTAGTGTAGTTTTGTGTCGTTTGCAGGTAATCTAGTGTAGTTTTGTGTCATTTCACGTAGTCTAGTGTACTTATGTGTCGTTTCACCTGGTCTAGTGTAGTTTTGTGTTGTTTCAGGTAGTCTCATTTTGTTTTGTGTTGTTTCAGGTAGTCTAGTGTAGTTTTGTGTTGTTTCAGGTAGTCTAGTGTAGTTTTGTGTTTTTTCAGGTAGTCTAGTATACTTTTGTGTTGTTTCAGGTAGTCTTGTGTAGTTTTGTGTTGTTTCAGGTAGTCTAGTGCAGTTTTGTGTCATTTCACGTAGTCTGGTGTAGTTTTGTGTCATTTGACATAGTGTAGAGTAGTTTTCTGTTGTTCAGGTAGTCTAGTGTAGTTTTGTGTTGTTTCACATAGTCTAGTGTAGTTTTTTGTCGTTTAAGGTAGTCTAGTGTTATTTAATTTCATTTCACGTAGTCTAGTGCAGTTTTGTGTCATTTCACGTAGTCTAGTGTAGTTTTGTGTCATTTGACATAGTGTCGAGTAGTTTTCTGTTGTTCAGGTAGTCTAGTGTAGTTTTGTGTTGTTTCACGTAGTGTAGTGTAGTTTTGTGTCATTTCACGTAGTCTAGTGTAGTTTTTTGTTATTTCTGGTAGTCTAAAGTACATTTGTGTCATTTCACGTAGTCTTGAGTAGTTTTGTGTCATTTTACGTAGTCTAATGTAGTTTTGTGTTGTTTCTGGTAGTCTAGAGTAGTTTTGTGGTTTTTCACGTTATCTAGTGTAGTTTTGTGTCTTTCCAGGTTCTCTAATGTAGTTTTCTGTTGTTCAGGTAGTCTAGTGTAGTTTTGTGTCATTTCACGTTGTCTTGTGTAGTTTTTTGTCATTTCAGGTAGTCTAGTGTTATTTTGTGTCATTTCATGTAGTCTTGTGTAGTTTTGTGATGCTTCTGGTAGTCTAATGTACATTTGTGTCATTTCAGGTAGTCCAGAGTAGTTTTGTGTCATTTCACGTAGTCTGGTGTAGTTTTGCGTCATTTGACATAGTGTCGAGTAGTTTTCTGTTGTTCAGGTAGTCTAGTGTAGTTTTGTGTTGTTTCACGTAGTGTAGTGTAGTTTTTCTATCATTTCACGTAGTCTTGTGTAGCTTTGTGTTGTTTCTGGTAGTCTAATGTACATTTGTGTCATTTCAGGTAGTCTAGTGTAGTTTTGTGTTGTTTCACGTGATCTAGTCTACTTTTGTGTCATTTCACGTAGTCAAGTGTAGTTTTGTGTCATTTTACGTAGTCTAGTGTACTTTTGTCTCGTTTCAGCTGGTCTACTGTAGTTTTGTATTGTTTCACGTGGTCTAGTGTAGTTTTGTGTTGTTTCAGGTAGTCTGCTGTAGTTTTGTGTTGTTTCAGGTAGTCTGGTGTAGTTTTGTATCGTTTCAGGTAGTCTAGTGTAGTTTTGCTGTCATTTAACGTAGCGTAGAGTTGTTTTCTGGTGTTTCAGTTAGTACAGTGTAGTTTTGTCGTGTTTCACCTAGTCTAGTGTACTTTTGTGTTGTTTCAGCTGGTCTAGTATAGTTTTGTATTGTTTCAGATGATCTAGTGTAGTTTTGTGTTGATTCTGGTAGTCTAGTGTGGTATTGTGTTGTTTCACGTAGTCTAGTGTAGTTTTGTGTCGTTGCAGGTAATCTAGTGTAGTTTTGTGTCATTTCACGTAGTCTAGTGTACTTATGTGTCGTTTCACCTGGTCTAGTGTAGTTTTGTGTTGTTTCAGGTAGTCTCATTTTGTTTTGTGTTGTTTCAGGTAGTCTAGTGTAGTTTTGTGTTGTTTCAGGTAGTCTAGTGTAGTTTTGTGTTTTTTTCAGGTAGTCTAGTATACTTTTGTGTTGTTTCAGGTAGTCTTGTGTAGTTTTGTGTTGTTTCAGGTAGTCTAGTGCAGTTTTGTGTCATTTCACGTAGTCTGGTGTAGTTTTTGTGTCATTTGACATAGTGTAGAGTAGTTTTCTGTTGTTCAGGTAGTCTAGTGTAGTTTTGTGTTGTTTCACATAGTCTAGTGTAGTTTTTTGTCGTTTAAGGTAGTCTAGTGTTATTTAATTTCATTTCACGTAGTCTAGTGCAGTTTTGTGTCATTTCACGTAGTCTAGTGTAGTTTTGTGTCATTTGACATAGTGTCGAGTAGTTTTCTGTTGTTCAGGTAGTCTAGTGTAGTTTTGTGTTGTTTCACGTAGTGTAGTGTAGTTTTGTGTCATTTCACGTAGTCTAGTGTAGTTTTTTGTTATTTCTGGTAGTCTAAAGTACATTTGTGTCATTTCACGTAGTCTTGAGTAGTTTTGTGTCATTTTACGTAGTCTAATGTAGTTTTGTGTTGTTCTGGTAGTCTAGTGTAGTTTTGTGTTGTTTCAGGTAGTCCAGTGTAGTTTTGCGTCATTTCACGTACTCTCGTGTTGTTATGTGTTGTTTCGGTTAGTCTAGTGTTGTTTTGTGTCCTTTCACGTAGTCTAGTGTACTTTTGTCTCATTTCAGCTGGTCTAGTTTAGTTTTGTATTGTTTCACGTGGTCTAGTGTAGTTTTGTGTTGTTTCTGATAGTCTGCTGTAGTTTTGAGTTGTTTCAGTAGTCTTCTGTAGTTTTGTATCGTTTCAGGTAGTCTAGTGTAGTTTTGTGTCATTTCAAGTAGTGTAGTGTAGATTTGTATTGTTTCTGGTAGTCTAGTTTAGTTTTGTGTTGCTTCAGGTAGTCTAGAGTAGTTTTGTCTCATTTCACGTAGTCTGGTGTAGTTTTCTGTCATTTGACATAGTGTAGGTTAGTTTTCTGATGTTCAGGTAGTCTAGTGTAGTTTTGTGGTGTTTCACGTAGTCTTCTTTTTTTTGTTGTGTCATTTTAGCTGGACAAGTATAGTTTTGTATTGTTTCACGTGATCTAGTCTACTTTTGTGTCATTTCACGTAGTCAAGTGTAGTTTTGTGTCATTTTACGTAGTCTAGTGTACTTTTGTCTCGTTTCAGCTGGTCTACTGTAGTTTGTATTGTTTCACGTGGTCTAGTGTAGTTTTGTGTTGTTTCAGGTAGTCTGCTGTAGTTTTGTGTTGTTTCAGTAGTCTGGTGTAGTTTTGTATCGTTTCAGGTAGTCTAGTGTAGTTTGTGTCATTTCACATAGTCTGGTGTAGTTTTGTGTCATTTGACATAGTGTAGAGTAGTTTTCTGTTGTTCAGGTAGTCTAGTGTAGTTTTGTGTTGTTTCACATAGTCTAGTGTAGTTTTTTGTCGTTTAAGGTAGTCTAGTGTTATTTAATGTCATTTCACGTAGTCTAGTGCAGTTTTGTGTCATTTCACGTAGTCTAGTGTAGTTTTGTGTCATTTGACATAGTGTCGAGTAGTTTTCTGTTGTTCAGGGAGTCTAGTGTAGTTTTGTGTTGTTTCACGTAGTGTAGTGTAGTTTTGTGTCATTTCACGTAGTGTAGTGTAGTTTTTTGTCGTTTCAAGGTAGTCTAGTAGTCTAGTGTTATTTTGTGTCATTTCACGTAGTCTTGTGTAGTTTTGTGTTGTTTCTGGTAGTCTAATGTACATTTGTGTCATTTCAGGTAGTCTAGTGTAGTTTTGTGTCGTTTCACTTAGTCTAGTGCATTTTTGTGTCATTTCACGTAGTCTTGAGTAGATTTGTGTCATTTCACATAGTCTAATTTACTTTTGTGTTGTTTCTGGTAGTCTAGAGTAGTTTTGTGGTTTTCACGTTATCTAGTGTAGTTTTGTGTCTTTCCAGGTTCTCTAATGTAGTTTTCTGTTGTTCAGGTAGTCTAGTGTAGTTTTGTGTCATTTCACGTTGTCTTGTGTAGTTTTTTGTCATTTCAGGTAGTCTAGTGTTATTTTGTGTCATTTCATGTAGTCTTGTGTAGTTTTGTGATGCTTCTGGTAGTCTAATGTACATTTGTGTCATTTCAGGTAGTCCAGAGTAGTTTTGTGTCATTTCACGTAGTCTGGTGTAGTTTTGCGTCATTTGACATAGTGTCGAGTAGTTTTCTGTTGTTCAGGTAGTCTAGTGTAGTTTTGTGTTGTTTCACGTAGTGTAGTGTAGTTTTCTGTCATTTCACGTAGTCTTGTGTAGCTTTGTGTTGTTTCTGGTAGTCTAATGTACATTTGTGTCATTTCAGGTAGTCTAGTGTAGTTTTGTGTTGTTTCACGTAGTCTAGTGTAGTTTTGTGTCATTTCACGTAGTCTAGTGTAGTTTTGTGTTGTTTCTGGTAGTCTAAAGTACATTTGTGTCATTTCAACGTAGTCTTGAGTAGTTTTGTGTCATTTTACGTAGTCTAATGTAGTTTTGTGTTGTTTCTGGTAGTCTAGTGTAGTTTTTGTGTTGTTTCAGGTAGTCCAGTGTAGTCTTGCGTCATTTCACGTACTCTCGTGTTGTTATGTGTTGTTTCGGTTAGTCAAGTGTTGTTTTGTGTCCTTTCACGTAGTCTAGTGTACTTTTGTCTCGTTTCAGCTGGTCTAGTGTAGTTTTGTATTGTTTCACGTGGTCTCCTGTAGTTTTGTGTTGTTTCTGAAATTCTGCTGTAGTTTTGTGTTGTTTCAGTAGTCTGGTGTAGTTTTTGTATCGTTTCAGGTAGTCTAGTGTAGTTTTGTGTCATTTCAAGTAGTGTAGTGTAGATTTGTATTGTTTCTGGTAGTCTAGTATAGTTTTGTGTTGCTTCAGGTAGTCTAGAGTAGTTTTGTGTCATTTCACGTAGTCTGGTGTAGTTTTCTGTCATTTGACATAGTGTAGGTTACTTTTCTGATGTTCAGGTAGTCTAGTGTAGTTTTGTGTTGTTTCACATAGTCTAGTGTAGTTTTTGTGTCATTTGACATAGTGTAGAGTAGTTTTCTGTTGTTCAGGTAGTCTAGTGTAGTTTTCTATTGTTTCACATAGTCTAGTGTAGTTTTGTGTCATTTCACGTAGTCTATTGTAGTTTTTTGTCATTTCAAGGCAAGTCTAGTGTTATTTTGCGTCATTTCACGTAGTCTTGTGTAGTTTTGTGATGTTTCTGGTAGTCTAATGTACATTTGTGTCATTTCAGGTAGTCTAGAGTAGTTTTGTGTCATTTCACGTAGTATGGTGTAGTTTTGTGTCATTTGACATAGTGTAGAGTAGTTTTCTGTTGTTCAGGTAGTCTAGTGTAGTTTTGTGTTGTTTCACATAGTCTAGTGTAGTTTTTTGTCGTTTAAGGTAGTCTAGTGTTATTTAATTTCATTTCACGTAGTCTAGTGCAGTTTTGTGTCATTTCACGTAGTCTAGTGTAGTTTTGTGTCATTTGACATAGTGTCGAGTAGTTTTCTGTTGTTCAGGTAGTCTAGTGTAGTTTTGTGTTGTTTTCACGTAGTGTAGTGTAGTTTTGTGTCATTTCACGTAGTCTAGTGTAGTTTTTTGTCGTTTCAGGTAGTCTAGTAGTCTAGTGTTATTTTGTGTCATTTCATGTAGTCTTGTGTAGTTTTGTGTTATTTCTGGTAGTCTAAAGTAGATTTGTGTCATTTCACGTATTCTTGAGTAGTTTTGTGTCATTTTACGTAGTCTAATGTAGTTTTGTGTTGTTTCTGGTAGTCTAGTGTAGTTTTGTGTTGTTTCAGGTAGTCCAGTGTAGTTTTTCGTCATTTCACGTACTCTCGTGTTGTTATGTGTTGTTTCGGTTAGTCTAGTGTTGTTTTGTGTCCTTTCACGTAGTCTAGTGTACTTTTGTCTCGTTTCAGCTGGTCTAGTGTAGTTTTTGTATTGTTTCACATGGTCTACTGTAGTTTTGTGTTGTTTCTGATAGTCTGCTGTAGTTTTGTGTTGTTTCAGTAGTCTGGTGTAGTTTTGTATCGTTTCAGGTAGTCTAGTGTAGTTTTGTGTCATTTCAAGTAGTGTAGTGTAGATTTGTATTGTTTCTGGTAGTCTAGTTTAGTTTTGTGTTGCTTCAGGTAGTCTAGAGTAGTTTTGTCTCATTTCACGTACTCTGGTGTAGTTTTCTGTCATTTGACATAGTGTAGGTTAGTTTTCTGATGTTCAGGTAGTCTAGTGTAGTTTTGTGGTGTTTCACGTAGTCTTCTTTTTTTGTTGTGTCATTTTAGCTGGACAAGTATAGTTTTGTATTGTTTCACGTGATCTAGTCTACTTTTGTGTCATTTCACGTAGTCAAGTGTAGTTTTGTGTCATTTTACGTAGTCTAGTGTACTTTTGTCTCGTTTCAGCTGGTCTACTGTAGTTTTGTATTGTTTCACGTGGTCTAGTGTAGTTTTGTGTTGTTTCAGGTAGTCTGCTGTAGTTTTGTGTTGTTTCAGGTAGTCTGGTGTAGTTTTGTATCGTTTCAGGTAGTCTAGTGTAGTTTTGTGTCATTTAACGTAGCGTAGAGTTGTTTTCTGGTGTTTCAGTTAGTACAGTGTAGTTTTGTCGTGTTTCACCTAGTCTAGTGTACTTTTGTGTTGTTTCAGCTGGTCTAGTATAGTTTTGTATTGTTTCAGATGATCTAGTGTAGTTTTGTGTTGATTCTGGTAGTCTAGTGTGGTATTGTGTTGTTTCACGTAGTCTAGTGTAGTTTTGTGTCGTTGCAGGTAATCTAGTGTAGTTTTGTGTCATTTCACGTAGTCTAGTGTACTTATGTGTCGTTTCACCTGGTCTAGTGTAGTTTTGTGTTGTTTCAGGTAGTCTCATTTTGTTTTGTGTTGTTTCAGGTAGTCTAGTGTAGTTTTGTGTTGTTTCAGGTAGTCTAGTGTAGTTTTGTGTTTTTTCAGGTAGTCTAGTATACTTTTGTGTTGTTTCAGGTAGTCTTGTGTAGTTTTGTGTTGTTTCAGGTAGTCTAGTGCAGTTTTGGTGTCATTTCACGTAGTCTGGTGTAGTTTTGTGTCATTTGACATAGTGTAGAGTAGTTTTCTGTTGTTCAGGTAGTCTAGTGTAGTTTTGTGTTGTTTCACATAGTCTAGTGTAGTTTTGTGTCATTTGACATAGTGTCGAGTAGTTTTCTGTTGTTCAGGGAGTCTAGTGTAGTTTTGTGTTGTTTCACGTAGTGTAGTGTAGTTTTGTGTCATTTCACGTAGTGTAGTGTAGTTTTTTTGTCGTTTCAGGTAGTCTAGTAGTCTAGTGTTATTTTGTGTCATTTCACGTAGTCTTGTGTAGTTTTGTGTTGTTTCTGGTAGTCTAATGTACATTTGTGTCATTTCAGGTATTCTAGTGTAGTTTTGTGTCGTTTCACTTAGTCTAGTGCATTTTTTGTGTCATTTCACGTAGTCTTGAGTAGATTTGTGTCATTTCACATAGTCTAAATTACTTTTGTGTTGTTTCTGGTAGTCTAGAGTAGTTTTGTGGTTTTTCACGTTATCTAGTGTAGTTTTGTGTCTTTCCAGGTTCTCTAATGTAGTTTTTCTGTTGTTCAGGTAGTCTAGTGTAGTTTTGTGTCATTTCACGTTGTCTTGTGTAGTTTTTTGTCATTTCAGGTAGTCTAGTGTTATTTTGTGTCATTTCATGTAGTCTTGTGTAGTTTTGTGATGCTTCTGGTAGTCTAATGTACATTTGTGTCATTTCAGGTAGTCCAGAGTAGTTTTGTGTCATTTCACGTAGTCTGGTGTAGTTTTGCGTCATTTGACATAGTGTCGAGTAGTTTTCTGTTGTTCAGGTAGTCTAGTGTAGTTTTGTGTTGTTTCACGTAGTGTAGTGTAGTTTTCTGTCATTTCACGTAGTCTTGTGTAGCTTTGTGTTGTTTCTGGTAGTCTAATGTACATTTGTGTCATTTCAGGTAGTCTAGTGTAGTTTTGTGTTGTTTCACGTAGTCTAGTGTAGTTTTGTGTCATTTCACGTAGTCTAGTGTAGTTTTGTGTTGTTTCTGGTAGTCTAAAGTACATTTGTGTCATTTCACGTAGTCTTGAGTAGTTTTGTGTCATTTTACGTAGTCTAATGTAGTTTTGTGTTGTTTCTGGTAGTCTAGTGTAGTTTTGTGTTGTTTCAGGTAGTCCAGTGTAGTCTTGCGTCATTTCACGTACTCTCGTGTTGTTATGTGTTGTTTCGGTTAGTCAAGTGTTGTTTTGTGTCCTTTCACGTAGTCTAGTGTACTTTTGTCTCGTTTCAGCTGGTCTAGTGTAGTTTTGTATTGTTTCACGTGGTCTCCTGTAGTTTTGTGTTGTTTCTGAAATTCTGCTGTAGTTTTGTGTTGTTTCAGTAGTCTGGTGTAGTTTTGTATCGTTTCAGGTAGTCTAGTGTAGTTTTGTGTCATTTCAAGTAGTGTAGTGTAGATTTGTATTGTTTCTGGTAGTCTAGTATAGTTTTGTGTTGCTTCAGGTAGTCTAGAGTAGTTTTGTGTCATTTCACGTAGTCTGGTGTAGTTTTCTGTCATTTGACATAGTGTAGGTTACTTTTCTGATGTTCAGGTAGTCTAGTGTAGTTTTGTGTTGTTTCACATAGTCTAGTGTAGTTTTGTGTCATTTGACATAGTGTAGAGTAGTTTTCTGTTGTTCAGGTAGTCTAGTGTAGTTTTTCTATTGTTTCACATAGTCTAGTGTAGTTTTGTGTCATTTCACGTAGTCTATTGTAGTTTTTGTCATTTCAAGGCAGTCTAGTGTTATTTTGCGTCATTTCACGTAGTCTTGTGTAGTTTTGTGATGTTTCTGGTAGTCTAATGTACATTTGTGTCATTTCAGGTAGTCTAGAGTAGTTTTGTGTCATTTCACGTAGTATGGTGTAGTTTTGTGTCATTTGACATAGTGTTAGAGTAGTTTTCTGTTGTTCAGGTAGTCTAGTGTAGTTTTGTGTTGTTTCACATAGTCTAGTGTAGTTTTTTGTCGTTTAAGGTAGTCTAGTGTTATTTAATTTCATTTCACGTAGTCTAGTGCAGTTTTGTGTCATTTCACGTAGTCTAGTGTAGTTTTGTGTCATTTGACATAGTGTCGAGTAGTTTTCTGTTGTTCAGGTAGTCTAGTGTAGTTTTGTGTTGTTTCACGTAGTGTAGTGTAGTTTTGTGTCATTTCACGTAGTCTAGTGTAGTTTTTTGTCGTTTCAGGTAGTCTAGTAGTCTAGTGTTATTTTGTGTCATTTCATGTAGTCTTGTGTAGTTTTGTGTTATTTCTGGTAGTCTAAAGTAGATTTGTGTCATTTCACGTATTCTTGAGTAGTTTTGTGTCATTTTACGTAGTCTAATGTAGTTTTGTGTTGTTTCTGGTAGTCTAGTGTAGTTTTGTGTTGTTTCAGGTAGTCCAGTGTAGTTTTTCGTCATTTCACGTACTCTCGTGTTGTTATGTGTTGTTTCGGTTAGTCTAGTGTTGTTTTGTGTCCTTTCACGTAGTCTAGTGTACTTTTGTCTCGTTTCAGCTGGTCTAGTGTAGTTTTGTATTGTTTTCACATGGTCTACTGTAGTTTTGTGTTGTTTCTGATAGTCTGCTGTAGTTTTGTGTTGTTTCAGTAGTCTGGTGTAGTTTTGTATCGTTTCAGGTAGTCTAGTGTAGTTTTGTGTCATTTCAAGTAGTGTAGTGTAGATTTGTATTGTTTCTGGTAGTCTAGTTTAGTTTTGTGTTGCTTCAGGTAGTCTAGAGTAGTTTTGTCTCATTTCACGTACTCTGGTGTAGTTTTCTGTCATTTGACATAGTGTAGGTTAGTTTTCTGATGTTCAGGTAGTCTAGTGTAGTTTTGTGGTGTTTCACGTAGTCTTCTTTTTTTGTTGTGTCATTTTAGCTGGACAAGTATAGTTTTGTATTGTTTCACGTGATCTAGTCTACTTTTGTGTCATTTCACGTAGTCAAGTGTAGTTTTGTGTCATTTTACGTAGTCTAGTGTACTTTTGTCTCGTTTCAGCTGGTCTACTGTAGTTTTGTATTGTTTCACGTGGTCTAGTGTAGTTTTGTGTTGTTTCAGGTAGTCTGCTGTAGTTTTGTGTTGTTTCAGGTAGTCTGGTGTAGTTTTGTATCGTTTCAGGTAGTCTAGTGTAGTTTTGTGTCATTTAACGTAGCGTAGAGTTGTTTTCTGGTGTTTCAGTTAGTACAGTGTAGTTTTGTCGTGTTTCACCTAGTCTAGTGTACTTTTGTGTTGTTTCAGCTGGTCTAGTATAGTTTTGTATTGTTTCAGATGATCTAGTGTAGTTTTGTGTTGATTCTGTAGTCTAGTGTGGTATTGTGTTGTTTCACGTAGTCTAGTGTAGTTTTGTGTCGTTGCAGGTAATCTAGTGTAGTTTTGTGTCATTTCACGTAGTCTAGTGTACTTATGTGTCGTTTCACCTGGGTCTAGTGTAGTTTTGTGTTGTTTCAGGTAGTCTCATTTTGTTTTGTGTTGTTTCAGGTAGTCTAGTGTAGTTTTGTGTTGTTTCAGGTAGTCTAGTGTAGTTTTGTGTTTTTTCAGGTAGTCTAGTATACTTTTGTGTTGTTTCAGGTAGTCTTGTGTAGTTTTGTGTTGTTTCAGGTAGTCTAGTGCAGTTTTGTGTCATTTCACGTAGTCTGGTGTAGTTTTGTGTCATTTGACATAGTGTAGAGTAGTTTTCTGTTGTTCAGGTAGTCTAGTGTAGTTTTGTGTTGTTTCACATAGTCTAGTGTAGTTTTTTGTCGTTTAAGGTAGTCTAGTGTTATTTAATTTCATTTCACGTAGTCTAGTGCAGTTTTGTGTCATTTCACGTAGTCTAGTGTAGTTTTGTGTCATTTGACATAGTGTCGAGTAGGTTTTCTGTTGTTCAGGTAGTCTAGTGTAGTTTTGTGTTGTTTCACGTAGTGTAGTGTAGTTTTGTGTCATTTCACGTAGTCTAGTGTAGTTTTTTTGTCGTTTCAGGTAGTCTAGTAGTCTAGTGTTATTTTGTGTCATTTCATGTAGTCTTGTGTAGTTTTGTGTTATTTCTGGTAGTCTAAAGTACATTTGTGTCATTTCACGTAGTCTTGAGTAGTTTTGTGTCATTTTACGTAGTCTAATGTAGTTTTGTGTTGTTTCTGGTAGTCTAGTGTAGTTTTGTGTTGTTTCAGGTAGTCCAGTGTAGTTTTTGCGTCATTTCACGTACTCTCGTGTTGTTATGTGTTGTTTCGGTTAGTCTAGTGTTGTTTTGTGTCCTTTCACGTAGTCTAGTGTACTTTTGTCTCATTTCAGCTGGTCTAGTTTAGTTTTGAATTGTTTCACGTGGTCTAGTGTAGTTTTGTGTTGTTTCTGATAGTCTGCTGTAGTTTTGAGTTGTTTCAGTAGTCTTCTGTAGTTTTGTATCGTTTCAGGTAGTCTAGTGTAGTTTTGTGTCATTTCAAGTAGTGTAGTGTAGATTTGTATTGTTTCTGGTAGTCTAGTTTAGTTTTGTGTTGCTTCAGGTAGTCTAGAGTAGTTTTGTCTCATTTCACGTAGTCTGGTGTAGTTTTCTGTCATTTGACATAGTGTAGGTTAGTTTTCTGATGTTCAGGTAGTCTTGTGTAGTTTTTGTGGTGTTTCACGTAGTCTTTTTTTGTTGTGTCATTTTAGCTGGACAAGTATAGTTTTGTATTGTTTCACGTGATCTAGTCTACTTTTGTGTCATTTCACGTAGTCAAGTGTAGTTTTGTGTCATTTTACGTAGTCTAGTGTACTTTTGTCTCGTTTCAGCTGGTCTACTGTAGTTTTGTATTGGTTCACGTGGTCTAGTGTAGTTTTGTGTTGTTTCAGGTAGTCTGCTGTAGTTTTGTGTTGTTTCAGGTAGTCTGGTGTAGTTTTGTATCGTTTCAGGTAGTCTAGTGTAGTTTTGTGTCATTTCACATAGTCTGGTGTAGTTTTGTGTCATTTGACATAGTGTAGAGTAGTTTTCTGTTGTTCAGGTAGTCTAGTGTAGTTTTGTGTTGTTTCACATAGTCTAGTGTAGTTTTTTGTCGTTTAAGGTAGTCTACTGTTATTTAATGTCATTTCACGTAGTCTAGTGCAGTTTTGTGTCATTTCACGTAGTCTAGTGTAGTTTTGTGTCATTTGACATAGTGTCGAGTAGTTTTCTGTTGTTCAGGTAGTCTAGTGTAGTTTTGTGTTGTTTCACGTAGTGTAGTGTAGTTTTGTGTCATTTCACGTAGTGTAGTGTAGTTTTTTGTCGTTTCAGGTAGTCTAGTAGTCTAGTGTTATTTTGTGTCATTTCACGTAGTCTTGTGTAGTTTTGTGTTGTTTCTGGTAGTCTAATGTACATTTGTGTCATTTCAGGTAGTCTAGTGTAGTTTTGTGTCGTTTCACTTAGTCTAGTGCATTTTTGTGTCATTTCACGTAGTCTTGAGTAGATTTGTGTCATTTCACATAGTCTAATTTACTTTTGTGTTGTTTCTGGTAGTCTAGAGTAGTTTTGTGGTTTTTCACGTTATCTAGTGTAGTTTTGTGTCTTTTCCAGGTTCTCTAATGTAGTTTTCTGTTGTTCAGGTAGTCTAGTGTAGTTTTGTGTCATTTCACGTTGTCTTGTGTAGTTTTTTGTCATTTCAGGTAGTCTAGTGTTATTTTGTGTCATTTCATGTAGTCTTGTGTAGTTTTGTGATGCTTCTGGTAGTCTAATGTACATTTGTGTCATTTCAGGTAGTCCAGAGTAGTTTTGTGTCATTTCACGTAGTCTGGTGTAGTTTTGCGTCATTTGACATAGTGTCGAGTAGTTTTCTGTTGTTCAGGTAGTCTAGTGTAGTTTTGTGTTGTTTCACGTAGTGTAGTGTAGTTTTCTGTCATTTCACGTAGTCTTGTGTAGCTTTGTGTTGTTTCTGGTAGTCTAATGTACATTTGTGTCATTTCAGGTAGTCTAGTGTAGTTTTGTGTTGTTTCACGTGATCTAGTCTACTTTTGTGTCATTTCACGTAGTCAAGTGTAGTTTTGTGTCATTTTACGTAGTCTAGTGTACTTTTGTCTCGTTTCAGCTGGTCTACTGTAGTTTTGTATTGTTTCACGTGGTCTAGTGTAGTTTTGTGTTGTTTCAGGTAGTCTGCTGTAGTTTTGTGTTGTTTCAGGTAGTCTGGTGTAGTTTTGTATCGTTTCAGGTAGTCTAGTGTAGTTTTGTGTCATTTAACGTAGCGTAGAGTTGTTTTTCTGGTGTTTCAGTTAGTACAGTGTAGTTTTGGTCGTGTTTCACCTAGTCTAGTGTACTTTTATGTTGTTTCAGCTGGTCTAGTATAGTTTTGTATTGTTTCAGATGATCTAGTGTAGTTTGTGTTGATTCTGGTAGTCTAGTGTGGTATTGTGTTGTTTCACGTAGTCTAGTGTAGTTTTGTGTCGTTGCAGGTAATCTAGTGTAGTTTTGTGTCATTTCACGTAGTCTAGTGTACTTATGTGTCGTTTCACCTGGTCTAGTGTAGTTTTGTGTTGTTTCAGGTAGTCTCATTTTGTTTTGTGTTGTTTCAGGTAGTCTAGTGTAGTTTTGTGTTGTTTCAGGTAGTCTAGTGTAGTTTTGTGTTTTTTCAGGTAGTCTAGTATACTTTTGTGTTGTTTCAGGTAGTCTTGTGTAGTTTTGTGTTGTTTCAGGTAGTCTAGTGCAGTTTTTGTGTCATTTCACGTAGTCTGGTGTAGTTTTGTGTCATTTGACATAGTGTAGAGTAGTTTTCTGTTGTTCAGGTAGTCTAGTGTAGTTTTGTGTTGTTTCACATAGTCTAGTGTAGTTTTTTGTCGTTTAAGGTAGTCTAGTGTTATTTAATTTCATTTCACGTAGTCTAGTGCAGTTTTGTGTCATTTCACGTAGTCTAGTGTAGTTTTGTGTCATTTGACATAGTGTCGAGTAGTTTTCTGTTGTTCAGGTAGTCTAGTGTAGTTTTGTGTTGTTTCACGTAGTGTAGTGTAGTTTTGTGTCATTTCACGTAGTCTAGTGTAGTTTTTTGTTATTTCTGGTAGTCTAAAGTACATTTGTGTCATTTCACGTAGTCTTGAGTAGTTTTGTGTCATTTTACGTAGTCTAATGTAGTTTTGTGTTGTTTCTGGTAGTCTAGTGTAGTTTTGTGTTGTTTTCAGGGTAAGTCCAGTGTAGTTTTGCGTCATTTCACGTACTCTCGTGTTGTTATGTGTTGTTTCGGTTAGTCTAGTGTTGTTTTGTGTCCTTTCACGTAGTCTAGTGTACTTTTGTCTCATTTCAGCTGGTCTAGTTTAGTTTTGTATTGTTTTCACGTGGTCTAGTGTAGTTTTGTGTTGTTTCTGATAGTCTGCTGTAAGTTTGAGTTGTTTCAGTAGTCTTCTGTAGTTTTGTATCGTTTCAGGTAGTCTAGTGTAGTTTTGTGTCATTTCAAGTAGTGTAGTGTAGATTTGTATTGTTTCTGGTAGTCTAGTTTAGTTTGTGTTGCTTCAGGTAGGTCTAGAGTAGTTTTGTCTCATTTCACGTAGTCTGGTGTAGTTTTCTGTCATTTGACATAGTGTAGGTTAGTTTTTCTGATGTTCAGGTAGTCTAGTGTAGTTTTGTGGTGTTTCACGTAGTCTTCTTTTTTTGTTGTGTCATTTTAGCTGGACAAGTATAGTTTTGTATTGTTTCACGTGATCTAGTCTACTTTTGTGTCATTTCACGTAGTCAAGTGTAGTTTTGTGTCATTTTACGTAGTCTAGTGTACTTTTGTCTCGTTTCAGCTGGTCTACTGTAGTTTTGTATTGTTTCACGTGGTCTAGTGTAGTTTTGTGTTGTTTCAGGTAGTCTGCTGTAGTTTTGTGTTGTTTCAGGTAGTCTGGTGTAGTTTTGTATCGTTTCAGGTAGTCTAGTGTAGTTTTGTGTCATTTCACATAGTCTGGTGTAGTTTTGTGTCATTTGACATAGTGTAGAGTAGTTTTCTGTTGTTCAGGTAGTCTAGTGTAGTTTTGTGTTGTTTCACATAGTCTAGTGTAGTTTTTTGTCGTTTAAGGTAGTCTACTGTTATTTAATGTCATTTCACGTAGTCTAGTGCAGTTTTGTGTCATTTCACGTAGTCTAGTGTAGTTTTGTGTCATTTGACATAGTGTCGAGTAGTTTTCTGTTGTTCAGGTAGTCTAGTGTAGTTTTGTGTTGTTTCACGTAGTGTAGTGTAGTTTTGTGTCATTTCACGTAGTGTAGTGTAGTTTTTTGTCGTTTCAGGTAGTCTAGTAGTCTAGTGTTATTTTGTGTCATTTCACGTAGTCTTGTGTAGTTTTGTGTTGTTTCTGTAGTCTAATGTACATTTGTGTCATTTCAGGTAGTCTAGTGTAGTTTTGTGTCGTTTCACTTAGTCTAGTGCATTTTTGTGTCATTTCACGTAGTCTTGAGTAGATTTGTGTCATTTCACATAGTCTAATTTACTTTTGTGTTGTTTCTGGTAGTCTAGAGTAGTTTTGTGTTTTTTCACGTTATCTAGTGTAGTTTTGTGTCTTTCCAGGTTCTCTAATGTAGTTTTCTGTTGTTCAGGTAGTCTAGTGTAGTTTGTGTCATTTCACGTTGTCTTGTGTAGTTTTTTGTCATTTCAGGTAGTCTAGTGTTATTTTGTGTCATTTCATGTAGTCTTGTGTAGTTTTGTGATGCTTCTGGTAGTCTAATGTACATTTGTGTCATTTCAGGTAGTCCAGAGTAGTTTTGTGTCATTTCACGTAGTCTGGTGTAGTTTTGCGTCATTTGACATAGTGTCGAGTAGTTTTCTGTTGTTCAGGTAGTCTAGTGTAGTTTTGTGTTGTTTCACGTAGTGTAGTGTAGTTTTCTGTCATTTCACGTAGTCTTGTGTAGCTTTGTGTTGTTTCTGGTAGTCTAATGTACATTTGTGTCATTTCAGGTAGTCTAGTGTAGTTTTGTGTTGTTTCACGTAGTCTAGTGTAGTTTTGTGTCATTTCACGTAGTCTAGTGTGTTTTGTGTTGTTTCTGGTAGTCTAAAGTACATTTGTGTCATTTCACGTAGTCTTGAGTAGTTTTGTGTCATTTTACGTAGTCTAATGTAGTTTTGTGTTGTTTCTGGTAGTCTAGTGTAGTTTTGTGTTGTTTCAGGTAGTCCAGTGTAGTCTTGCGTCATTTCACCGTACTCTCGTGTTGTTATGTGTTGTTTCGGTTAGTCAAGTGTTGTTTTGTGTCCTTTCACGTAGTCTAGTGTACTTTTGTCTCGTTTCAGCTGGTCTAGTGTAGTTTTGTATTGTTTCACGTGGTCTCCTGTAGTTTTGTGTTGTTTCTGAAATTCTGCTGTAGTTTTGTGTTGTTTCAGTAGTCTGGTGTAGTTTTGTATCGTTTCAGGTAGTCTAGTGTAGTTTTGTGTCATTTCAAGTAGTGTAGTGTAGATTTGTATTGTTTCTGGTAGTCTAGTATAGTTGTTGTGTTGCTTCAGGTAGTCTAGAGTAGTTTTGTGTCATTTCACGTAGTCTGGTGTAGTTTTCTGTCATTTGACATAGTGTAGGTTAGTTTTTCTGATGTTCAGGTAGTCTAGTGTAGTTTTGTGGTGTTTCACGTAGTCTTCTTTTTTTGTTGTGTCATTTTAGCTGGACAAGTATAGTTTTGTATTGTTTCACGTGATCTAGTCTACTTTGTGTCATTTCACGTAGTCTAGTGTAGTTTTGTGGTGTTTCACGTAGTCTTTCTTTTTTTGTTGTGTCATTTTAGCTGGACAAGTATAGTTTTGTATTGTTTCACGTGATCTAGTCTACTTTTGTGTCATTTCACGTAGTCAAGTGTAGTTTTGTGTCATTTCAGGTAGTCTAGTGTAGTTTTGTGGTGTTTCACGTAGTCTTCTTTTTTTGTTGTGTCATTTTAGCTGGACAAGTATAGTTTTGTATTGTTTCACGTGATCTAGTCTACTTTTGTGTCATTTCACGTAGTCAAGTGTAGTTTTGTGTCGTTCCAGGTTCTCTAATGTAGTTTTCTGTTGTTCAGGTAGTCTAGTGTAGTTTGTGTCATTTCACGTTGTCTAGTGTAGTTTTTTGTCATTTCAGGTAGTCTAGTGTTATTCTGTGTCATTTCATGTAGTCTTGTGTAGTTTTGTGATGCTTCTGGTAGTCTAATGTACATTTGTGTCATTTCAGGTAGTCCAGAGTAGTTTTGTGTCATTTCACGTAGTCTGGTGTAGTTTTGTGTCATTTGACATAGTGTAGAGTATTTTTCTGTTGTTCAGGTAGTCTAGTGTAGTTTTGTGTTGTTTCACATAGTCTAGTGTAGTTTTGTGTCATTTGACATAGTGTAGAGTAGTTTTCTGTTGTTCAGGTAGTCTAGTGTAGTTTTCTATTGTTTCACATAGTCTAGTGTAGTTTTGTGTCATTTCACGTAGTCTATTGTAGTTTTTTGTCATTTCAAGGCAAGTCTAGTGTTATTTTGCGTCATTTCACGTAGTCTTGTGTAGTTTTGTGATGTTTCTGGTAGTCTAATGTACATTTGTGTCATTTCAGGTAGTCTAGAGTAGTTTTGTGTCATTTCACGTAGTATGGTGTAGTTTTGTGTCATTTGACATAGTGTAGAGTAGTTTTCTGTTGTTCAGGTAGTCTAATGTAGTTTTGTGTTGTTTCATGTAGTCTAGTGTAGTTTGTGTTGTTTCAGATAGTCTAGTGTAGTTTTGTGTCATTTCCCATAGCGTAGAGTAGTTTTGTCTTGTTTCAGTTAGTCTAGTGTAGTTTTGTGTTGTTTCTAGTATTCTAATGTAGATTTGTGTTATTTCAGGTAGTCTAGTGTAGTTTTGTGCTGTTTCTGGTAGTGTACTCTAGTTTTATGTTGTTTCAGATATTCTACTGTTGTGTTTTTTCACATAGTCTAGTGTAGTTTTGTGTTGTTTCACGTAGCCTTGTGTAGTTTTATGTCGCTTCAGGTAGTCTAGTGTGTAGTTTTGTGTCATTTCAGTTGGTCTAGTGTAGTTTTGTATTGTTTCACGTGATCTAGTCTAGTTTTGTCTCGTTTCAGCTGGCCTAGTTTAATTTTGTGTCGTTTCACGTCGTCTAGTGTAGTTTTGTGCTGTTTCTGGTTGTGTACTCTAGTTTTATGTTGTTTCAGATATTCTACTGTTGTGTTTTTTCACATAGTCTAGTGTAGTTTTGTGTTGTTTCACGTAGCCTTGTGTAGTTTTATGTCGCTTCAGGTAGTCTAGTGTGTAGTTTTGTGTCATTTCAGTTGGTCTAGTGTAGTTTTGTATTGTTTCACGTGATCTAGTCTAGTTTTGTCTCGTTTCAGCTGGCCTAGTTTAATTTTGTGTCGTTTCACGTCGTCTAGTGTAGTTTTGTGCTGTTTCTGGTTGTGTACTCTAGTTTTATGTTGTTTCAGATATTCTATTGTTGTGTTGTTTCACATTGTCTAGTGTAGATTTGTGTTGTTTCTGGTAGTCTAGTGTAGTTTTGTGTTGTTTCACATAGTCTAGTGTAGTTTTGTGTCATTTGACATAGTGTAGAGTAGTTTTCTGTTGTTCAGGTAGTCTAGTGTAGTTTTCTATTGTTTCACATAGTCTAGTGTAGTTTTGTGTCATTTCACGTAGTCTATTGTAGTTTTTTGTCGTTTCAAGGCAGTCTAGTGTTATTTTGCGTCATTTCACGTAGTCTTGTGTAGTTTTGTGATGTTTCTGGTAGTCTAATGTACATTTGTGTCATTTCAGGTAGTCTAGAGTAGTTTTGTGTCATTTCACGTAGTATGGTGTAGTTTTGTGTCATTTGACATAGTGTAGAGTAGTTTTCTGTTGTTCAGGTAGTCTAATGTAGTTTTGTGTTGTTTCATGTAGTCTAGTGTAGTTTGTGTTGTTTCAGATAGTCTAGTGTAGTTTTGTGTCATTTCCCATAGCGTAGAGTAGTTTTGTCTTGTTTCAGTTAGTCTAGTGTAGTTTTGTGTTGTTTCTAGTAGTCTAATGTAGATTTGTGTTATTTCAGGTAGTCTAGTGTAGTTTTGTGCTGTTTCTGGTAGTGTACTCTAGTTTTATGTTGTTTCAGATATTCTACTGTTGTGTTTTTTTCACATAGTCTAGTGTAGTTTTGTGTTGTTTCAGGTAGTCTAGTGTAGTTTTGTGTTGTTTCAGGTAATCTAGTGTAGTTTTGTGTTGTTTCACGTAGCCTTGTGTAGTTTTATGTCGCTTCAGGTAGTCTAGTGTGTAGTTTTGTGTCATTTCAGCTGGTCTAGTGTAGTTTTGTATTGTTTCACGTGATCTAGTCTAGTTTTGTCTCGTTTCAGCTGGCCTAGTTTAATTTTGTGTCGTTTCACGTCGTCTAGTGTAGTTTTGTGCTGTTTCTGGTTGTGTACTCTAGTTTTATGTTGTTTCAGATATTCTATTGTTGTGTTGTTTCACATTGTCTAGTGTAGATTTGTGTTGTTTCAGGTAGTCTAGTGTAGTTTTGTGTTGTTTCAGGTAATCTAGAGTAGTTTTGTGTCATTTCACGTAGTCTAGTGTAGTATTGTGTTGTTTCTGGTAGTCTAGAGTAGTTTTGTGTTGTTTCACATAGTCTACTGCAGTTTTGTGTCATTTCACATAGTCTCGTGTAGTTTTGTGTTGTTTCAGGTAATCTAGAGTAGTTTTGTGTCATTTCACGTAGTCTAATGTAGTTTTGTGCTGTTTCTGGTAGTCTAGAGTAGTTTTGTGTTGTTTCACATAGTCTACTGCAGTTTTGTGTCATTTCACATAGTCTAGTGTAGTTTTGTGTCGTTTTAGGTAGTGTAGTGTTATTTTGTGTCATTTCACGTAGTCTTGTGTAGTTTTGTGTTGTTTCTGATAGTCTAATGTAGTTTTGTGTCATTTCAGGTAGTCTAGTGTACTTTTCTGTAGTTTCTGCTGGTCTAGTGTATTTTTGTATTGTTTTACATGATCTAGTGTAAATTTGTGTTATTTCAGGTAGTCTAATTTTGTGTTGATTCACGCAGTCTGAGGTAGTTTTGTGTCGTTTCAGTTAGTCTAATGTAGTATTGTGTTGTTTCAGGTATTCTAGTGTAGTTTTGTGTTTTTTCAGGTAGTCTAATGTACTTTTGTATCACTTCTGGTAGTCTAGTGTTGTTTTGTGTCGTTTCATGTAGTGTAATGTAGTTTTGTGTTGTTTCAGATTGTCTGGTGTAGTTTTGTGTCGTTCCAGGTTCTCTAATTTAGTTTTGTGTCGTTTCAGGTAGTCTTGTGCAGTTTTGTATCATTTCACATAATCTTGTGTAGTTTTATGTTCTTTCTCGTAGTCTAATGTCATTTTGTGTTCTTTCAGGTAGTCTAATGTAGTTTTGTATCGTTTCTGGTAGTCTAATGTAGTTTTGTGTCATTTCACGTAGTCTAGTGTACTTTTGTGTCATTTCAGCTGGTCTAGTGTAGTTTTGTATTGTTTCACGTCATCTACTGTAGTTTTGTGTTGTTTCACCTAGTCTTATGTAGTTTTGTGTTGTTTCACCTAGTCTTGTGTAGTTTTGTGTTGTTTCACGTACTCTAGTGTACTTTTCTGTCGATTCCTGATGTTCCTGTACCTCCTTCCTGATGGTTGAGGGGTAATAACTGTTCCTGAACCTGGTGGTGTGGGGCCTGAGGCTCCTGTACCACATTCCTGATGGTTGAGTGGTAATAACTGTTCCTGAACCTAGTGGTGTGGGACCTGAGGCTCCTGTACCTCCTTCCTGAATGTTGAGGGGTAATAACTGTTCCTGAACCTGGGTTTGTGGGTCTGGGGGCTCCTGTACCTCCTTCCTGATGGTTGAGGGTTGATAACTGTTCCTGAACCTGGTGGTGTGGGTCCTGAGGCTCCTGTAATTCCTTCCTGATGGTTGAGGGGTGATAACTGTTCCTGAACCTGGGGGTGTTGGACCTGAGGCTCCTGTACCTTCTTCCTGATGGTTGAGGGGTGATAACTGTTCCTGTACCTGGTGGTGTGGGTCCTGAGGCTGCTGTACCTCCTTCCTGATGGTTGAGGGGTGATAACTGTTCCTGAACCTGGTGGTGTGGGACCTGAGGCTCCTGTACCTCCTTCCTGATGGTTGAGGGGTAATAACTGTTCCTGAACCTGGTGGTGTGGGTCCTGAGGCTGCTGTACCTCCTTCCTGATGGTTGAGGGGTGATAACTGTTCCTGAACCTGGTGGTGTGGGACCTGAGGTTCCTGTACTTCCTTCCTGATGGTTGAGGGGTAATATCTGTTCCTGAACCTGGTGGTGTGGGACCTGAGGCTCCTGTACCTCCTTCCTGATGGTTGAGGGGTAATAACTGTTCCTGAACCTGGTGGTGTGGGTCCTGAGGCTCCTGTACCTCCTTCCTGATGGTTGAGGGGTAATATCTGTTCCTGAACCTGGTGGTGTGGGACCTGAGGCTCCTGTGCCTCCTTCCTGATGGTTGTGGTGTAATAACTGTTCCTGAACCTGGTGGTGTGGGACCTGAGGCTCCTGTACCTGCTTCCCGATGGAAACTCTGCTGTCTTGGCCTTCATCGGCTCCTGGTCCTGCTGTACCGCCTCTGGGACGCAGACGATGCAACCCTCACTCTAAGTACACCCAGTCACCATGAGGTAACGTCTGCCGAGAAAAGCTGGTAGATGCGGCTCCTCGGGAGAAGGGAGGGGCGGGAAGGACAAACCTGCCAGAGTGATGAAACAAAACGGGTGAAGAGGATTCGACAGGGGTTGGGGGGGGGGGGTGTGTGGTGGGGGGAACGTAGTGAAGAAGCTTCTGCCGGTGAGGAGTTAAAAGCCGGGCTGATGAAACGAGCCTGTCAAGAAGCTGAACCTGAGGGGAGTGTGTGGTGACGTGGAACAGAGATCAAAGAACAGAAACAGGCCCTTCGGCCCACACTGCTGTGCTGGAAAAATTAACGCAGTGATTAAATGGACATTTTATCGAATCCCCACTGCCTGCAATGTCCACATCCAATTTTCCTCACGCTCATGTAACTATCTAAATATCTCCTTAAAGTCTCTGACGTTCCTGCCTTACCACTACCCCAGGCAACCATGTGTAAAAAGACCACCTCTCTTGCCCCCTTCAAAATCATCTGAAATGCATGCCCTCAAGTATTAGACAGTTCAACTGTGGGAACGGGGAATAAAACAGACTTTGTCTGTCTACTATGCCTCTCATAATCTTATAAACCCTGTCAGATGCCCCCACTCCAGGTTTTTATAAGAGCCCATACAGTTCTTGACCACGTTCCATGCAAGGGATTTTCGGACGATAAGATCTCTGCACTCAAAAAAAAACTTTTCTCATGTTCTTGAACTTTCTGATAATGCCCCCACTTCACTATTCCCCTTTTCCCTCTCACCTTATCTCCTTGCCCGCCCATCGCCTCCCTCTGGTGCTCCTCCCCCACCCCCTTTTATCTTTCTTACATTACTCCTGTCGGACTCCCCCTTCTCCAGCCCCGTGTCTCTTTCACCGATCAAGTTCCTGTCTCTTTACTTCATCCCTCCCCCTGCCTGGTTTCATCTCTCACCTTCTGTTTCTCTCCCCGCCTCCACCTTTCAAATCCACTCCTCCTCTTTTTTCCCCCAGTCCTGCCAAAGGTGATTTTTTTGCCGGTGATATTAAAGCCAATTCTGATCCATTTCCATAGATACTGTCGGGGCCTGCTGATTTCCTGTGTGTGTGCGCGCGTGTGTGTGTGTGTGTGTGCATGCGTGCGTGTGTGTGTGTGTGCGTGTGTGTGTGCGTGTGTTTGTGCGTGTGTGTGTGTGTGTGTGTGTGTGTGTGTGTGTGTGTGTGTGTGTGTGTGTGTGTGTGTGTGTGTGTGTGTGTGTTTTCAAGATTTCCAGCATCTGCAGAATCTCTTGCTGTTAACATCCAGGCCTCATTACTGTGTCTGTCCCGTTGGTCTCAGCAGCTGCCATCGGTGTCTCGGCCCCCACCCCCAGCTCCCAAAACCTCCCCCCCCTCCAGCACTGCACCACTGTCCTGAGCCAGTGTTACCATCGGTCCTTAGTCCTGTCACCTGGTATAAATTGCTTAAGAAATCTTTTCTTTCTCAATCTCTTTATTATTGTTATTAATATCAACAAAATAAAATTGATACATAGATAATGGGATTACAAACATACACAATTCAACTGAACATGAAAGAATTCATAAGCAATGATTACAGTATAAATGAGTATTTCCAATTCATGGACGATACAATATACAAATAAACAAGGCAAACCTAGGTATATTATAATATATAATTAAAAAAAACAGAAAAAAGAAAAAATAATAATTATGCAAAAAAACTAATCTAATAATCTAATAACTAATAAGAAAAAAACAAAGAGAAAAAGAAAAAATGGAAAAAGAAAAAAAAAGGGCTGTTTATAATATCTCACAAAAATACAAAATCATCAGTGTCGTCAACTCCGATCCTCTCAACATATATAAAATCGAAACTGGAAAATCAAATAGGCTTGGAACAGGGTCATGTTACATCATATGAAAATATTGAATAAATAGTCTCCATATCTTTTCAAATTTAATAGAGGTATCAAATACACCACTTCTAATTTTTTCTAAACTTAGACATAACATAGTTTGAGAAAACCAATGAAATACAGTAGGAGGATTAATTTCTTTCCAATTCAACAAAATAGATCTTCTAGCCATTAGTGTAAGAAATGCAATCATTCGACAAGCGGAAGAGGATAAATGGAGTGAGTCCATCATTGGTAAACCAAAAATTGCAGTAATAGGATGTGGTTGTAAATCAATGTTCAATACCGCAGAAATAATATCAAAAATATCTTTCCAATATTTTTTCAAAAGCGGACACGACCAGAACATATGAGTTAAAGACGCTATCTCAGAATGACATCTGTCACAAATAGGATTTATATAGGAATAAAAATGAGCCAATTTATCCTTGGACATATGAGCCCTGTGCACAACTTTAAACTGTATTAATGAATGTTTAGCACATATAGATGATGTATTAACTAATTGAAGAATTTTATCCCAATTCTCAATAGGGATAATAAGGTTAAGTTCTCTTTCCCAATCATTTTTAGTCTTATAAAAGGGCTCTGAATGTATCTTCATAATTATATTGTAAAGTTTTGATATTAGCCCTTTCTGAAAAGGGTTTAGATCAAACAAATTCTCCAAAATACCTGAAGACACAAAATTTGGAAAAGTAGGAAGTACAGTATTTAAGAAATTCCTAATCTGTAAATATCTAAAAAAATGAAATCTAGGCAAATTATATTTATTAGATAATTGCTCAAAAGACATAAAACAATTATCCAAAAATAAATCGGAAAATCGTAGTAATCCTTTAGTCTTCCAAGCTAAATAAGCTTGGTCTATAATAGAAGGATAAAAAAAGCAATTGGATACAATAGGAATATTTAAAACAAACTGAGTCAACCCAAAAAATTTCCGAAATTGAAACCATATACGTAAAGTATGTTTAACTATCGGGTTGTCAATTCGTTTCGGCAATTTAGAAAGAGCAAAGGGAAGAGAAGTCCCTAAAATAGAACCCAATGCAAATCCTTGTACAGATTTAATTTCCGGTTCACCCAATGAGGGCTAAAAGATATATCCCAATCCTTTAACCAACATATCAAATATCGGATATTAACTGCCCAATAATAAAATCTAAAATTAGGCAATGCCAATCCACCTTCCTTCCTTGCCTTCTGTAAATATATTTTACCTAACCTAGGATTTTTATTCTGCCATATATATGAGGAAATTTTTGAATCAACATTAGCAAAAAAAGATTTCGGAATAAAAATTGGTACCGCTTGAAATATATATAAAAACTTGGGTAAAATAACCATTTTAATAGCATTAATCCGACCTATCAGAGATAAAGATAGTGGTGACCACTTAGTAAACAAACATTTAATCTGATCGATTAAGGGTAAAAAATTAACCTTAAATAAGTCTTTATAGTTTTTTGTGATTTTAATCCCTAAGTAAGTAAAAGAGTCATTAACTAATTTAAAAGGTAAATTTCCATAAATTGGAACCTGTCTATTTAAGGGAAACAATTCACTCTTATTAAGATTTAATTTATACCCAGAAAAATCACTAAATTGAGCCAACAATGATAAAACTGCAGGAATGGATTTCTCAGGATCAGAAATAAATAATAATAAATCATCTGCATATAATGATAACTTATGTATATCTGTCCCACGATTAATGCCAAAAATATTCTGTGATTCTCTGATAGCAATTGCTAAGGGTTCTAAAGCAATATCAAATAATAATGGACTAAGAGGACAGCCTTGTCTAGTGCCCCGAAATAAATGAAAAAAGGGAGATCTTTGATTGTTAGTAAGCACCGAGGCTACTGGAGTATGATATATCAGTTTAATCCAGGAAATGAATGTTGAACTAAAATTAAACTTCTCCAGCACATTAAATAAGTATGGCCATTCAACTCTATCAAATGCTTTCTCCACATCTAATGAAATCACACATTCTGAAGTGCTATGTGAAGGAGTATAAACAATATTCAATAATCTCCTAACATTGAAAAAAGAATAGCGATTTTTAATAAAACCAGTTTGATCTTCCGAAATAATTTGGGGTAATACCTTCTCCAACCTAGATGCCAGTAACTTGGAAAAGATCTTGGAATCTACATTCAATAAAGATATTGGTCTATAGGATGCACAGTCAGTAGGGTCTTTATCTTTCTTCAGTATTAAAGAAATGGAAGCTCTATAAAAAGATTGTGACAAATTGCCCAATCTAATTGCTTCTTCAAAAACCCTACATAACCAAGGAGAAAGAGTAGCAGAAAAACATTTAAAAAATTCTACTGTATACCCATCTGGACCTGGTGCTTTCCTAGAATTCATGGAGGAAATAACCCCTTTAATTTCTGCATCCGTAATAGGAGTTTCTAATATTGAAAGATCATCTGATGATAATTTTGGAAAATTCAATTTCCCCAAGAAAATCACACATGGTATTACGATCATGAGGGAATTCAGAATGATACAGGGAGATATAAAAATCTTGAAATGATTTATTTATCTCATCATGGTTAACTGTCAAATCCCCATTCTGCTGACGGATCTTAGTAACTTGACGTTTAACCAAAGCATTCTTCAATTGACTAGCTAAACAGTTTACCCGATTTATCACTATGTATATAAAAATCAGATCTGGTTTTCATTAATTGATTTTCAATCGAAGATGTAAGTAATAAACTATGTTCCGTTTGAAGTTCAACCCTTTGTTTGTAAAGCTCCTTACTAGGAGTGATCGAATATTTCTTGTCAATCGTTTTAATTTTATCAACCAATAAAAGAGTTTCCTTCTTAATGCGTTTTCTCAGACCAACAGAGTAAGAGATAATCTGTCCACGTATATATGCTTTAAAAGTGTCCCAAAGTGTTCCACAAGAAATATCATCCGTGGAATTAGTTGAAAAGAAGAAATCGATCTGTTCCTTCATAAATTTAATAAAATCCGGATCTTGCAGTAAGGTAGAATCAAATCGCCATTGTCTTGCATTAGAAGCTGTATCCGTAAATTAATAGAAAGTTTTAATGGAGCATGGTCAGAGATGGCTATAATATCATAATTACAACCAATTACTGATGGAATAAAACAAGAGTCAATAAAAAAATAATCAATTCTCGAGTAGGAATGATGAACATGTGAGAAAAAAGAAAACTCTTTGTCCTTAGAATGCCGAAATCTCCAAATATCAAAAATTCCATTATCAGTCAAAAAAGAGTTAATACAAGTGGCCGACTTATTGGGTAGAGTCTGAGTAGATATAGATTTGTCCATCAAAGGATAAATTGCTTAAGAAATCATGAATATTAAGTGAAATAAAGACCACACGATAGAGGAGCTGAGTTAGGCTAATCGCCCCGTGGAATTTGCACCACTATTCCATCATGGCTGATCAGCTTTTGCCCATTCTCCTGCCTGCTCCCCGTAAACCTCTGCCGCCCTGGCTAATCAGGAACCGATCTACCTCCACTTTAGGTACAGCCAGCGACTCGCCTGTGACAATGAGTTCCACAGATTCACCACCCTCTGGGAAAATAAATTCCTCCACGTTTCTGTCCGAAAGGGGGCGTCCTTCTATTCTGAGGCGTTGGACTCACCCACACTTCGTCTGCAGAGGAGGAAGTGGCCCAGGGACTTACTACGTAGGCATGGGGGGCATCTGGGTGGATTCCGAGGTCTCCATTGAGGTCAGTGACCTTACTGGTGAATACAGGTATCTGTCGCTTAACCTCCGCAATACATTCTGTGAAATCGGACGTTATCTGATTTGGGCATTGTACAAACACCGTATCATATACTTAGCAAACCTATATGGAGTACTGTAGTGCACCTGTATTGACTAAATAGCCAAGAACTTTACTATATGCAACACTACACTTTTTTATTTCATTTTGAACTTTTTAATCTTTTTCATTTTTTAAACTTTTATGTAAACACATGCCTAAATCCCGAGCAATAGCATTGACTGGTTTTCCCCCTTCATATTGATTAATAACCTTTTGTTTCACTTCCAAATCAATATTTATCCTTTGTATCTTGCTGCTACTACCACGAGGTATGCTTTTGCTGTGTTTGGAAGCCATGATGCACTGTATGGTCATATTTTCGGAAGAAAGTTACACAGAGAGGTAACGCTACGACACTCAAGAGACGCGCGATACAGGAGATTGGTTACGTCCGCCCGTGGTGGGTCTCATCAGCAAGAATGACGAGTCAGCTTACAGAGAGGAGGTGCAGCGGCTAACAGACTGGTGCAGAGCCAACTACCTGTCTCTGAATGTGAACAAAACAAAAGAGATCGTGTTGACTTCAGGAGGTCACGGAGCGACCACTCCCCGCTGAACATCGACGGCTCCTCGGTAGAGATCGTTAAGAGCACCAAATTTCTTGGTGTTCACCTGGCGGAGAATCTCACCTGGTCCCTCAACACCAGCTCCGTAGCAAAGAAAGCCCAGCAGCGTCTCTACTTTCTGCGAAGGCTGAGGAAAGTCCGTCTCCCCCTCCCCCCCATCCTGTTGTATTGAGAGCATCCTGAGCAGCTGCATCACTGCCTGGTTCGGAAATTGCACCATCTCGGATCGCAAGACCCTGCAGCGGATAGTGAGGTCAGCTGAGAAGATCATCGGGGTCTCTCTTCCCACCATCACAGACATTTACACTACACGCTGCATCCGCAAAGCAGACAGCATTATGAAGGACCCCACGCACCCTTCACACAAACTCTTCTCCCTCCTGCTGTCTGGGAAAAGGCTCCGAAGCATTCGGGCTCTCACGGCCAGACTATATAACAGTTTCTTCCCCCAAGCTATCAGACTCCTCAATACCCAGAGTCTGGACTGACACCTTACTGCCCTATTGTCCTGTTTCTTATTTATTGTAATGCCTGCACTGTCTTGTACACCTTATGAAGTCCTAGGTAGGTGTGTAGTCTAGTGTAGTTTTTTTCTGTGTTGTTTTAACATAGTTCAGTGTAGTTTTTGTACTGTTTCATGTAACACTATGGTCCTGAAAAACATTGTCTCATTTTTACTGTGTACTGTACCAGCAGTTATGGTCGAAATGACAATAAAAGTGACTTGACTTGACTTGATTGTGTGTCCATAAAGTGACGCTGGGCACAGGAGTGTCCGTACAGAAGGTGAATCTGTCAGGAAATTATAAAGTAGTGGTGGTTGGGGGGTGTGGAGAGGTGGGTCAGTGGGTGATTGGGGATGTGTGGAGTGGTGGGTCAGTGGGTGATTGGGGGTGTGTGGAGGGGTGGGTCAGTGGGTGATTGGGGGTGTGGAGGGGTGGGTCAGTGGGTGATTGGGGGTGTGGAGGGGTGGGTCAGTGGGTGGTTGGGGGTGTGGAGGGGTGGGTCAGTGGGTGATTGGGGGTGTGGAGGGGTGGGTCAGTGGGTGATTGGGTGTGTGTGGAGGGGTGGGTCAGTGGGTGACTGGGTGTGTGTGGAGGGGTGGGTCAGTGGGTGGTTGGGGGTGTGGAGGGGTGGGTCAGTGGGTGGTTGGGGGATGTGGAGGGGTGGGTCAGTGGGTGATTGGGGGTGTGGAGGGGTGGGTCAGTGGGTGATTGTGAGTGTGTGGAGGGGTGGGTCAGTGGGTGATTGGGGATGTGTGGAGTGGTGGATCAGTGGGTGGTTGGGGGATGTGGAGGGGTGGGTCAGTGGGTGATTGGGGGTGTGGAGGGGTGAGTCAGTGGGTGGTTGGGGGTGTGTGGAGAGGTGGGTCAGTGGGTGATTGGGTGTGTGGAGGGGTGTCAGTGGGTGATTCGGTGTGCGGAGGGGTGGGTCGGTGGGTGGTTGGGGGTGTGGAGAGGTGGGTCAGTGGGTGATTGGGGGTGTGGAGGGGTGGGTCAGTGGGTGAATGGGGGTGTGGAGGGGTGGGTCAGTGGGTGATTGGGGGAGTGTGGAGGGGTGGGTCAGTGGGTGATTGGGGGTGTGGAGGGGCGGGTCAGTGTATTGATTGGGGGTGTGGAGCGGGTGGGTCAGTGGGTGATTGGGGGTGTGTGGAGGGGTGGGTCAGTGGGTGATTGGGGGTGTGGAGGGGTGGGTCAGTGGGTGATTGGGTGTGTGGAGGGGTGGAACAGTGGGTGATTGGGTGTGTGGAGAGGTGGGTCAGTGGGTGGTTGGGGGTGTGCGGAGGGGTGGGTCAGTGGGTGATTGGGTGTGTGTGGAGGGGTGGGTCAGTGGGTGATTGGGGGTGTGGAGGGGTGGGTCAGTGGGTGGTTGGGGGTGTGGAGGGGTGGGTCAGTGTGTGATTGGGGGTGTGGAGGGGTGGGTCAGTGGGTGGTTGGGTGGGTCAGTGGGTGATTGGGGGTGTGGAGGGTGTGGGTCAGTGGGTGATTGGGGGTGTGGATGGTGTGGGTCAGTGGGTGGTTGGGTGGGTCAGTGGGTGATTGGGTGTGTGGAGGGGGTGGGTGGAGGTGTTGATCAGCCTCACTGCTTACTGTTACTGTTAAAGTTACTGTTTTTGAGTCTGATGGTCGAAATGACAGTAAAAAGTGACTTGACTTGACGTCATGCTCTCTGATCGTACATGCGATCGGGCGTTCTCCGAAAGGGCGTTAGGCGGCCCTCACCTGTGGAGGCAACGCTGAGCGTGTAACGTTGAGAGGTCAAAATACAGCCAAACATTTCAGATCGGGTTCTTCGACCCTGAGCAGTCTGGATGGTCATTCCCAGCAGCTGCCCTGCCCCTGGCTGTTACAGGGGGACACCCACCCGGACAGGCGTCAAGTGATACTGAAAGGTTATCATCTCGGTGAAGGACGCCCTTTGGTTTGCCCCCCCCCGAAACCTATTGGTCTTCCGACGCCCGCAGTGAGATGCCCATAAAGGACCACTGCTGACCGACACAAGTGCTTGTCACAACCTGGGGGTCGTTTTCAAAACAAAGAGAGAAAAAGAACAGACATTCCCCCCCCCCCCCCCAGTTAGTAGGTGGATTGCGTTTTGTCGTTGTAACCTCGTGGCTATGCTCTGTTCCTGGGATTAGGAACACCACACCCCTCCACACACCCCCAACCACCCACTGACCCACCCCTCCACACACCCAATCACCCACTGACCCACCTCTCCACACACCCCCAATCACCCACTGACTCACCCCTCCACATCCCTAACCACCCACTGACCCACCCCTCCACACCCCGAATCACCTACTGACCCACCCCTCCACACACCCAATCACCCACTGACCCACCCCTCCACACCCCCCCACACACTGACCCACCCCTCCACACCCCCAATCACCCACTGACCCACCCCTCCACACCCCCAACCACCCACTGACCCACCCTCCACACACCCAATCACCCACTGACCCACCCCTCCACACCCCCAACCACCCACTGACCCACCGCTCCACACCCCCAATCACCCACTGACCCACCCCTCCACACACCCAATCACCCACTGACCCACCCCTCCACACACCCCCAATCACCCACTGACCCACCCCTCCACACCCCCCCAATCACCCACTGACTCACCGCTCCACACACCCCCAATCACCCACTGACTCACCCCTCCACACACCCCCAACCACCCACTGACTCACCCCTCCACACACCCAATCTCCCACTGACCCACCCCTCCACACACCTCCAACCACCCACTGACCCACCCCTCCACACCCCCAATCACCCACTGACCCACCCCTCCTCACTCCCAATCACCCACTGACCCACCCCTCCTCACCCCCAATCACCCACTGACCCACCCCCCCACACCCCCAATCACCCACTGACCCACCCCTCCACATCCCCCAACCACCCACTGACCCACTCCTCCACACCCCCAATCACCCACTGACCCACCCCTCCATACACCTCCAACCACCCACTGACCCACCCCTCCACACACCTCCAACCACCCACTGACCCACCCCTCCACACCCCCAATCACCCACTGACCCACCCCTCCATACACCTCCAACCACCCACTGACCCACCCCTCCACACACCCCCAACCACCCACTGACCCACCCCTCCACACACCCCCAATCACCCACTGACCCACCCCTCCACACCCCCCAATCACCCACTGACCCACCCCTCCACACACCCAATCACCCACTGACCCAGCCTTTCACTCCCCCAATCACCCACTGACCCACCCCTCCACACACCCCCAATCACCCACTGACCCACCCCTCCACACCCCCCAATCACCCACTGACCCACCCTTCCACTCCCCCAATCACCCACTGACCCACACCGTCTGATCGTATTGCCTTCGGACGAGCTCTGCTGTTACATTTGGTGTTGCAGATTGTGGGGACTGCTAAGCTCTCTGTGCTTCCGCCACTTGTATTCAATCCGGGGAAACTGAATGAGCCCAGGATTTCCAGTGTCTTGTGCTAGCTTCGGAAGTTATCGCTTCGACTGGACACCGGGGCTGTCTGACTGGCCCCGAATTCCTACGTTGTCTGGGGGTGTACCTCAAACCAGCACGCCAACTCCGCTTCGCTCGGATCCTCGTCTGGTAAGAGGCTGACCGATTTCTTCACAAGAACATAAGAAATAGGAGCAGGAGTAGGCCACCCGGCCAATCGAGACTGCCCCGCCATTCGATAAGATCATGGCTGATCTGTCAGCTCCATCTACCTGCCCTTTCCCCATAACCCTTAATTCCCCTACTATGTAAAAATCTATCTAACTGAATCTTAAATATATTTAGTGAAGAAGCCTCGACTGCTTCCCTGGGCAGAGAATTCCACAGATCCACCACTCTCTGGGAAAAACAGTTTCTCCTCATCTCCCTCCTAAATCTTCTCCCCTGAATCTTGACGCAATGTCCCCTAGTTCTAGTCTCACCTACCAATGGAAACAACTTTCCTACTGCTATCTTATCTATCCCTTTCAAAATTTTGTATGTTTCTATAAGATCCCCTCTCATTCTTCTGAATCCCACAGAGTATAGTCCCAGGTGACTCAATCTCTCTGTCTGGTGAACCTCCTCTGCACTGCCTCCAAAACCAGTATATTCTTCCTCAAGTGTGGAGACCAGAACTGCACACAGTACTCCAGGTGTGGCCTCACCGGTACCCTGTATAATTGCATCATGACCTCCCTGCTCTTGAATTCAATTCCTCTGGCAATGAAGGCCAACATTCCGTTTGCCTTCTTAATAACCTGCTGTACCTGCAAGCCAGCCTTTTGCTATTCATGCACAAGCACTCCTGTGGTGAACTACATATACCTGTCTGGACAGCTCCTGTGGCTCCTCCCACAGACCCCTGTATAAAGGCGACTGAGGCCTGTGCCCGGCTTCATTCTCCAGGATGTAGTGTTGTTCATTCTTCCAGTCAATAAAAGCCGATATCTCGCTTCTTACGTCTCAGAGTGAGTTATTGATGGTGCATCAGCTCCCAAGTCCCTCTGCACAACAGCATGCTGCAAAGTGTACCCCGAAGCTGTTCAGGACCCTGTCTGAGTTCTTGCTGGACAATTTCCGTAACAAATCTTTTCCTCTTTTTGCTTTGGGCTGCTGAAGTTGCTGTGATCCCTGCACTGGGGTTTGCGGGAGACCCTGGCCGCGCGGAGGGCGGACCGAAGCTCAGCGTGGTCCCGTGCGGAGGCTCTGTGGGGGAGGACCGGTCCACTACACCACACGGAGGGCCCGAGCTGGGTGCAGAAGCCCACTGGACAGTGAGGTGTGTCACTTCTGTAGGCCGCCTGTGTGCCAGTGGTGCTACCCCTGTTTAACTGTCTCTTTAAGTTTATGTCGTCATGGGTAGATGGGATCGTAGAGGGAGCTCTTGGCACATTGGCCTTCATGGATCCAAGGATTGGGATGTGATGTTGGAGTTGGTGAGGCCTCACTTGGAGTTTGTGTGCAGTTTCGGTCACCTACCTACAGGAAAGACGTACTGTAAGATTGAAAGAGTACAGAGAAACTTTGCAAGGATATTACCGGGACTGAAGGACCTGAGTTATAAGAAAAGGGTTGATAGGTGAGAACTTCATTCCCTAGAAGAATGAGCGGAGAATTGATAGAGGTATACAAAGTTATGAGGGGTATATTCATCATCATTATGTGCCATGTTGTTATGACATCATCATTGTGCGCCATGGCATTTGATGCATGGTGATCATAATTGTTCTTGGCAAATTTTATCTACAGAAGTGGTTTGCCATCGTCTTCTTCTGGGCAGTGTCTTTACCAGACGGGTGACCCCCAGCCATTATCAATACTCTTCAGAGATTGTCTGCCTGGCGTCAGTGGTCGCATCACCAGGACTTGTGATCTGCACCGGCTGCTCATACGACCATCCACCATCTGCCCTCATGGTTTCACCTGACCCTGATCGGGGGCTGAGCAGGTGCTACACCTCGCCCAAGGGTGACCTGTTCTTTACTGTTACCTATTGCACTGTACTGTTGCTGCAAAGTCAACAAATTTCATGACGTATGCCCAAAGACGAGAAAATCTGCAGACGCCAGGAGTCCGAGCAATACGGACAAAATGGTGAAAGGACTCAGCAGGTCAAGGCAGCGTCTGTGGAAAAGAGCGAACAGTCGACGTTTCGGGGCCGAAACCCTTCAGCAGGACCTTTCCTGAGTCCTGATGAAGGGCCTCAGTCCGAAACTTCGACTGTCAACTCTTTTCCATAGACGCTGCCGGACCTGCTGAGTTCCTCCACCATCTTGTATGTGTTGCTCGACATGTGCCGGTGATATTAAACCCGATTCTGATCCTCATTTCGTTGCTTTCCGGCAAAAGCCTGCAAGAAAACAAATTTCTAGGTCGTATATCGTAACCTTTATGCACCTTGATAATAAATCTCCTTGGAACTTCAAAACTTTGATGTAATAGAGATAGGAAAGTGGTCCCAAGCCTCATTGACCACAACCAACATGGTTCAAAGTTCAAAGTATCCTTACAGGCAGCCACAGAACAGAGGAAACTTCCCATTGAAAAGGAAGATCATCAAATACTCAAAGAGCAGGGAAAAACAAATCGTGCAAACAATAAAAGTAAGCAAATAGATTTCAGAAGGGAAGTTCACAAAAGTGAATCCAGGGCCACGAAGCCAGTCACAGGCCATCCAGGAGCTTGTTAGTCCTAGACCGCAGCCTCAGTTCAGCGCAGAGACAAGAAAACCTCGCTGAGCGGCGAGCTGACCACCAGCCTGTCCCTCTCCTCCGGCCCCACACACCCTGACCTCTCTCAATCTGGCCCAAGTGTTTAAGTCGGCCGAACCGCGGATCACTCCTCACTCTCGGGTCCGGGCCTCGCTGCTACGATACGCTCTCGGTCCTGGGCACCGCCACCTCGATTCGGCCCGAATCTGACCTTTCCTGTCGGGCCTGGCGATTCGGACGGCCAAACCTCCGGTTGCTCCCTGGGTACGGGCCCTGCCGCTTAGATACGCTCCCAGGCCAGGGCCCTGTAGGCCTCTCGGTCTCCAACACTGATATCCCCTTTCAAGTCTCTGAATCCGGAGATGAATTCCAAACCTGCTGAGCTCTATCGACAGGAGCACAGCTGGGTGGAGGATGGTAAGGGGGGGGGGGGGGAAATAAATTACCTTCAGGTAACTGGATATTCGAGCTGTGCATGTTATGTAGCATACGGGGCCTCGTGTTATATCTAATCCAGCTCTGACGTTAAACTACGAAATAAATTTTAAAGAACCGTTTGAAATCAAGAGTCTCGCGGTTTCCTAAATTCCCCGATCCCAAAGCCCATTCGCATGGCACACCTGCATCTAATTAAAGTGATTTACCAGCAGTGTAGGTTTAAAAAAAAAGGAAATGATGTCGTTATATATCATAGTTAGCGTCAGTCTTTATTTTACCGTATTTCCTTTGTATGAGAACACAAGAGGGTCTGTTAATCAGCAGTGTGTGCAGCAATAGGTTAGGAATGAACGGCGGGGGGGTGGGGGGGAGGTGGCAGGTATTTGCGATCTGGAAATTGCGTTCAGTGTTCGGACCACAGGGGTGAGTGCAGGCACATTGCGGCTGATAATCTTTCGACGGAGCTGTGTTTCCAGCATCTGCTCACCAGCCGCACGTCGACACCACAGTTCCATGATTTAGGGTAACGTTAGGCCTACGTTCCGGCTCTTGTTTTTTAAAAAATACACATATACTCCCTGCCTTCCGCAAAACACGCTCAGAGCTGGGGGAGCTCAGCAGGCCAGACAACGTCTATTGGGGTGGAAGCAACGGCCTCGACATTTCTTTCACCCCACCCCCCAGCTTCCCCCCTCAAGCCTCACCCTATCACCTTGTCCTCCTTCCCCTTCCCCCTCACATCCTTAACCTCCCCTCCCCTTCCCAGACCCGGTGAAGGGTCTCGGCTCAAAACATTGACTCGTTTATTTCCCTCGATAAGGTGGCGCCTGATTGGCTGAGTTCTGCCAGCATGTTGTCTGGGTTGTTTCACGTATCTTTAAACAAATTAGATTTGTAGATATAGAAAATAAATGCAAGGATAAACCGTGTAATGCTTTTCCATTCTCTAGGGCTCCTTAAGGTTGCGATAGCTGGGAGGTGGTCCTGGGATAAGCTCTTCAAAGCTCCCAATGACATTCGCCTCAGATAGCCTCTCACAACCGAGTCCAGCTCTCGGCCTTCACGTGAGGCTTAGCTACGAGGCCCAGTGGAGCCATTTCTACTGACAGGAGAAGGGGCAAAGGTGGGTTACCGGCACCTTAAAACCAGTCGCTCCCCCGGGAAGATGGGGCTCATCAGCCGGGCTTGGCAGCTCATCTGGGAGGAGGAGAACCCTGATCTCAAACCTCCGCTGCCTTGTGGGCATACCCGCTCATGGGGAAGGCTTCGGGAGTGAACCCCGAGGGAAAATTCTGGTGCTGGAGTCCCTGAGGCGGTCCCTACGTTGAGTTCAACGCTGACCGGCAACTCCCGGTGCCAAACTGTATCGGTCTCTGCCGTTCCTTTGGGTTCGTCAGCTGCGTGGAGAGGGGGAGCCCGCTACACGGGCAACAGCTTTGCTCTCCGTATCGTTCTGCCCTGGCTTGCGTATCGTGTAGACAGCTGGGTTGCAACCCCAACCAACGGAGAGCCTCAATGATCATAAATCGAAGCCTTCCCTCCTACAAAGCCAGTGTCCTCCATTTTTCTTTCATCCGTCTGCCTATCTTGATCCAAGATGGCGGCGCGACGCAGCTTGCAGCGGCCACTCCTGAGCTGATTATCTGTTATTTGTGAAGTGGGGTGCCGTGCGCAATCATAATCGATTGAAAACGGATGTGGAAGCACGGAGAAACATCGGGAAATCTCCAGGAAGACCTTCTTCATTGCTGCTGCTGCTGTGCGGTCCGGGTCTCTGCTGGGAAGAACAGGGCCCCAGTCCTCGGGGTTGTGTTGCCGATGGCCGTTGGCAGGGGCATCGTAGTGCTCTCGGCAGAGGATGGTGCTCGGAGAAGCTGTGCCGGAGGGGATTGTCATCGGCTCGGAGGTTCGACGGACTCGGAGTCCGCTGCGGTCAGGTCGCTTTCAGTGTGTGCTGTGTCTGCGAGGCTGAGTCAGGCGGCGCCGTGGAAGTCCATAGCGGGGGTATTCCCTTCTGCCGCCGGCGTGGGATGGCGAGTCTGTCGGGACCCTGGGGACTTGTGGAAACTGGTGATTTTTTTTGAATATCTTGGACTATTTTTACTGTGCCCATAGTCTGCTTTTTATCAATTATGCCATTGTTTGCACTGTTGTAACTATATGTTGTATCTATGTGGTGTTGTGCAGGTCTTGTAGCTTTAGTTTTTGGTCTTGTTTTTGTCTGGTGGATTTGGAGCTCCTTTCTGGGAGAATGCGCTAAGACGGTAGCGCGATATTAATACGCAGCAGCCTCTCCGGACTCTGGATTGGGGATTGCCAAACATTACGTGGATTTTCTGGTGTAGTCTGTTTTGTCATATGCTTTTGTGATATCATTCTGGGGGAATGTTCTCTCATTTTTTAACTGCATTGCATTTGTGGTTTCTAAATGACAATAAACTGAATCTGAATCTTGAAGTTGTGTAAGATGCTGCTGAATTTGGAGTATTGTGTCCAGTTTGGGTCACCTACCTGGAGAAGAGATGTAAGTAAGATTGAAGGAGCGCAGATAAACTCCACAGGGACACAAGGACCAGAGTTACAGGGAAAAGTTGAATTAATACTTTATTCCCTGGAAAGTAGGAGAATTGGGGGAGATTTGATAGGGGTATATTTGGAGTATTGTGTGCAGTTCTGGTCACCGAATTATAGGAAAGATGTCAACAAAATAGAGAGAGTACAGAGAAGATTTACTAGAATGTAACCTGGGTTTCAGCACCTAAATTACAGAGAAAGGTTGAACAAGTTAGGTCTTTATTCTTTGGAGCGTAGAAGGTTGAGGGGGGACTTGATAGAGGTATTTAAAATTATGAGGGGGATAGATAGAGTTGACGTGGATAGGCTATTTCTACTGAGAGTAGGGGAGATTCAAACAAGAGGACGTGAGTTGAGAGGGGGCTAAAATTTAGGGGTAACACGAGGGGAAACTTCTTTACTCAGAGAGTGGTAGCTGTGTGGAATGAGCTTCCAGTAGAAGTGGTAAAGGCAGGTTCGATGTTGTCATTTAAAGTAAAATTGGATAGGTATATGGACAGGAAAGGAATGGAGGGTTATGGGCTGAGTGCAGGTCGGTGGGACTAGGTGAGAGTAAGTGTTCGGCACAGACTAGAAGGGCCGAGATGGCCTGTTTCCGTGCTGTAATTGTTATATGGTATACAAAATCATGAGGGGTATAGATTGGATAAATGCAAGCAGGCCTTATTCCACTGAGGTTGGGTGAGACTAGAACTAGAGGGCATAGGTTAAAGGTGAAAGGTGAAATGTTTGAGGGGAGCCTGAGGGGGGGGGGGGTTTCGACACCTAGAGGGTTGTGTGCATGTGGAACAAACTGCCTTGCTCTGAGTACAGAAAGCTCTTTGAGCTGTGCTGCCCAGCGACCCACCAGTTTAATAATAACCACTTTATTGATCCTGAGTGGGAAGTTATTCTGTTACAACAGCAACATTTAAAAACACACTTAGCAATAATAATAAGTGTATTTTAGTAAAAAGAACAATAGTGTGGACTATTATCTAAACGGGGAGACGGTTCAAACATCAGAGGTGAAGAGGGACTTTGGAGTCCTCGTGCAAGACTCCCAAAAGGTTAATTTACAGGTTGAGTCTGTGGTAAAGAAGGCAAATGCCCTTGTTGGCATTTATCTCAAGGAGAATGGAATATAAAAAAGGAGATAATGCTGAACCTTTATAAGACACTAGTCAGGCTGCACTTGGGGCATTGTCAACAGTTTTGGGCCCCATATCTCAGAAAGGATGTGTCGTCATTGGAGAGAGTCCAGAGGGGGTTCACGAAGATTACTCTGGGAATGAAGGAGTTAACATATGAGGCGCGTTTGGCAGTTTTGGGCCTGTACTCACTGGAACCTAGAAGAGCGGGGAGGGGGAGGGATCTCACTGAATCCTACGGAATGTTGAAAGGACGAGATCGGGTGGATGTGGAGAGGATGTATGTACAGACATGACTGGGATCAGCCACGATGGAGTGGCAGAGCAGACTCGATGGGCTGAATGGCCTAATTCTGCTATGTCTTATGGTCTAAATGTAATAATATAATGAAGTACAGAATAATTAAATACACAATAATTTACCAGTGTGCAATAGTAATGTACGAAGTAATGAAGCAGAGACTATTGTACTATGATGTGTGTTCTGTCAACACAGAGATGAACTGTTGTATATGCTCATTGCATTTAGTAGGAAAGATTTCCTGTAACAATCCTAATCTCAAATAATAACAAGGCAGCCTACAGGGAAGTCATCACCCTGACACAGTGGTGTCGAGAAAACAATCTCTCCCTCAATGTCACAACAACAAAGGAGCTGGTTGTGGATTACAGGAGGAATGGAGACAGGCTAACCCCAATTGACATCAATGGATCTGGGGTTGAGAGGGTGAACAGTTTTAAGTTCTTCGGCATAAACATCACTGAGGATCTCACGTGGTCTGTACTGTGTGGTGAAAAAGGCACATCTCGGACGGTTGAGGAAGTTTGGTATGGGCCCCCCCACTAAATCCTAAGAACTTTCTACAGGGGCACAATTGAGAGCATCCTGACTGGCTGCATCACTGCCTGGTACGGGAACTGAACCTCCCTCAACCGCAGGACTCTGCAGAGAGTGGTGCGGACAGCCCAGCGCATCTGTAGATGTGAACTTCCCACTATTCAGGACATTTACAGAGACAGGTATGTAAAAAGGGCCCGAAGGATCACCATAACCACAAACTGTTCCTGCGGCTACCGTCCAGGAAACGGTCCCCACAGCATAAATTTCTATTTCTGTGCTATATTGACTGTCCTGTTGTACATACTATTTATTATAAATTGCACATTTAGACGGAGACGTAACGTAAAGATTTTTACTCACGTACGTGGGGGATGTAAATAACAAAGTCAATTCAATCCTTGCGACAGCAGGACTGAATGAGCCTGCTCGATAGGGAGTTATTCAGCTGGTCACAGAGAGCATGTTTTTGATTGCCCATAATGGATACCATTTAACCCATAGTGGGTTGTGTCAGGAATGGACAGGAGGAGGAGTATAGGAAACTGATACAGGACTTTGTGATATGGTGCAACTCAAACTACCTGCGTCTCAATATCACCAAGACCAAGGAGATGGTGGTGGACTTTAGGAGATCTAGGCCTCATATGGAGCCAGTGATCATTAATGGAGAATGTGTGGAGCAGGTTAAGACCTACAAGTATCTGGGAGTACAGTTAGACGAGAAGCTAGACTGGACTGCCAACACAGATGCCTTGTGCAGGAAGGCACAGAGTCGACTGTACTTCCTTAGAAGGTTGGCGTCATTCAATGTCTGTAGTGAGATGCTGAAGATGTTCTATAGGTCAGTTGTGGAGAGCGCCCTCTTCTTTGTGGTGGCGTGTTGGGGAGGCAGCATTAAGAAGAGGGACGCCTCACGTCTTAATAAGCTGGTAAGGAAGGCGGGCTCTGTCGTGGGCAAAGTACTGGAGAGTATAACATCGGTAGCTGAGCGAAGGGCGCTGAGTAGGCTACGGTCAATTATGGAAAACCCTGAACATCCTCTACATAGCACCATCCAGAGACAGAGAAGCAGTTTCAGCGACAGGTTGCTATCGATGCAATGCTCCTCAGACAGGATGAAGAGGTCAATACTCCCCAATGCCATTAGGCTTTACAATTCAACCGCCAGGAGTAAGATATGTTAAAGTGCCGGGGCTGATTGTATTTAATGTATTTAAGTAAACTACTTAAGAACTTTTTAAAAGCTATTATTAATGCTTTTTGAGAGAGTGATTTAGATGCATATCATATTTTTACTGAGTTAAGTATTGTATGTAATTAGTTTTGCTACAAGTGTATGGGACATTGGAAAAAATGTTGAATTTCCCCATGGGGATGAATAAAGTATCTATCTATCTATCTATCTAACCCACGGGACAATTTGCAATGACCAATTAACCTATCGGCTAGTGCGTCTTCAGGCTGTGGGGATGAAACCGGAGCACCCGGAGGAAACCCACGCGGTCACGGGGAGATCGTGCAAACTCCTTCCTGACATCTTGAGGGGGCGGTGGGGGAAGGTGCTGGCTATCTACTCCGGCCAGCCTCTGGTCACTCAGAAAAGCCTCAGATCGCTCCAATCTGGAGCACTGTTTTGTGCACTTTAGGTGGTCTGTAGTCTAGTGTAGTTGTTGTGTTGTTTTATGTAGCACCGTGGTCCTGGAGGGACGCTGTTTCGTTGTTACTGTGTACTGTACCAGCAGTTTATGGCCGAAATGACAATTAAAAAGCGACTTGGCATTATCTTGTGCTTTTTCCCCCTCCCCCCCCTCTCTCTTTCAAGGAAATCTTTCCAGCAGAGCCTGCTTGCTTATTTTAGAGTCCGGTGTCCGCCAAGGGTTCCTCTTCAACAGATTTACAAATGAACGCGCCGAGCAGCCCCCCCGACTCCCGCGGCCGGACGCCTCCCGGCTTTGCCCCCGAGAGGAGGGCGGGGGAGAGCGCGGGGCCCGCCGGGAGTTGTAGTCCGCCCGACCTGCGACTGCGCGCCCCGGGGGGGGAGGGGGGCGGGCAACTACAACTCCCGGCGTGCTCTGCGAGGCGACACGGCTTCCTCAGCCCGGCAGGTGGGTTTGTGACGCAGTCTGCGTTGGACAGGGGGGGGGAGGGGGAGGGGGAGGGGCTTGTGTCTTGATGCTTTTAAAAAAACATCCTGGGCCCTCGCAGAAAAGTTTGTCTCTTAATGTTCCCCCCCCCCCTTATCTCCCTGTGGAATTTCAGCTCCGTTACTGTCGTGCGCAATTGCGTATTAAAACCAATGTGTGTTTTCACTTTCAGTTCTGATCCCGGTGCCGCTCCAGTCCTCGCTCACAGCTGAATTCGGTAAGGTTCAAGATCCATTCAGTGCTTCTTCTCTCTCTCTCTCTCTCTCTCTCACTACTGTTGTGAAGTGACGTGGCTGCTGATTTTAGGGGTGTTGGAGGAAGGGGGGGGTACATGGGAGTGGGGGTAATCAGGTCGAAGTTTATTTTGCCACTGACTTGCAGTCAGCGGCCACTTTTGTTGGGGGGGGGAACGTGCCTGCGCCGAAGTGAAGTGGGTTCGCCCGGGCTCCTCTGCTTGCTGTGTAAGCCCGTCCACTTCGAGCTGTTGTCAATCCGGTTTACTGTCGCCTCCCTGTCAGCTGGAACCGGCCCTGGCCACTCTCCTCTGACCCACAGAACTGCCCGCTGGCTGGGTTTTGTTTATTGTTGATTCGCCCAAAGAACTCTGCGTAAACTCTAGAGACTGGTGTGTGTGTGTGTGTGAGTGTGTGTGAGTGAGTGTGTGTGTGTGTGTCTGTGTGTGAGTGTGTGTGTGTGTGTGTGTGTGTGTGTGTGTGTGAGTGTGTGTGTGTGAGTGTGTGTGTGAGAGTGTGTGAGTGAGTGTGTCTGTGTGTGAGTGTGTGTGTGTGTGAGTGTGTGTGTGTGTGTGTGAGTGTGTGTGTGTGTGTGTGAGAGTGTGTGAGAGTGTGTGAGAGTGTGTGAGTGAGTGTGTGTGTGAGTGAGAGTGTGTTTGTGTGTGTGAGAGTGTGTGTGTGTGTGTGTGAGTGAGTGTGTGTGTGTGTGTGTGTGTGTGTGAGAGTGTGTGAGTGAGTGTGTGTGTGTGTGAGTGTGTGAGTGTGTGTGTGAGTGTGTGTGTGAAAATCCCAGCAGTTTCTGAGATACTCAAACCACCCTACCTGGCACCAGCAATCATTCCACCGTCAACGTGACTTAGATGCCCTTCTCACCCCATTCTGATGTTTGGTCTGACCAACAACCGAACCCAACCCCCCCCCCCCCCCCCCAAACACACCACTGGGAAACCTTCCTCTGAGGATATTAGTGTGTGTCTCCCCCCCCCCCCCCACTCCTCTGTCCCACCTTCCCTGGAAGAGAGCCCAATGATCCAGAACTCTGAAGCCCTCCCACCTACGCCAGCGCTCCTTAGCCACGCGTTAAAACTCTTGACCTGGTCCGCGCGCTTCGCTGCCACGTGATTGGCTGATCGGACGCTTGCCGTAAGCGGCAGGCACACCTCGCAAAGTTGCTTTAGTGCAGTACGGATATGTCTCTACCAAAGGAGGTGTGAGGTGCTCCTTCCCTCCGCTAGCCTGCAGATCACCATTGGGCAAGGTGTAGCCCCTGCTTAACCTCCCGATCAGGGTCACATGAAGCCATAGGAGCAGGTGGTGGACGGTCGTATGAGCAGCCGGTGCAGATCACAAGTCCTGGTGATGCGACCACTAACGCCAGGCAGACAATCTCTGAAGAGTGTTGATAATGGCTGGGGGTCACCCGTCTTGTAAAGACACTGCCCAGAAGAAGGCGATGGCAAACCACTTCTGTAGTTAAAATTTGCCAAGAACAATCATGGTCATGAGATTGGCCATGTCGTACGACTCGTCACATGATGATGATGTCATAAGTCACGGCGCATAGTGATGATGAATGAAACGCGTATGAAATATTCTTCCAGTCACTTAAAAATCATAAGCATTTCTTCTAATCTTAGGTTTAAAAATAACTTACAGCTCTTTCCAGGTCTTATCGTTACTCACTTCTGCGAACCCCAAACCTTTGCTGTTGTTTATTTTGGTGCTATTTTTACAGACTTCCCTTTTTCTCTGCCCCTGCACTGCAATGAACTTTTTCCAGTTGAAAGTAATTATTTTTTTTTTAGCAAAGTACGTGCACGTCACCCTTCTCCAACCCTGAGATTTGTTTTCCTGCGGGCGTTCACAGTCGGGGCAAAGAGACACTCGGATCAGTGAAACCACACGCAAGGGCGGGCAAACAATCAAAAGAGGGCAGTCTGTACAGATACTAATAATGACAACCAAATGCGGAGTAAGATAACACTGAGAACCTGAGATGTTGAGACCTTGAAAGTGGGTCCATAAATTGTGGGGTCCCTTCAGAGTTCAGGTGATGACCGTGCTGGCTCGGTACCTTGAGAGCTGAAGTTTGGAAGGAAGCTGATGGTGAGGATGATAGGGTCATAACACACTACAGCACCAGTCCGTGCCAAACCATTAACCTGCCTCGTCCCAATGACCTGTAGCCGGACTCCAGACCCCTCCCACCCATGTACCTATTCCAAGCCTCTCTTAAGTGTTGAAGTGGACCCCTATCCACCTCGTTCCGCACTCTCACTGCCGGATGAGTGAAGAAGTTCCTCCACCCCCCCCCCCCCCCATGTTACTCTTAAACATTTCACCTTTCACCCATCACTTCTAAGTTCTAGTCTCACCCAGCCTCGGTGGAAAAAGCCAGCTTTGCACTCACCCTGTCACTACGCCTCGTGATTCTGTACACCTCTGTAATCTCCCTCTCAGTCTTCTACATCGTAGGCAATAAAGTCCCAAGACCGCTCCCTGAACACGTTTGACAAACTCTGTCCCACCCAGCCTCTGTGCTCCCAGTTTACCCCCGTTCACCTAGGGTGAACCGCCATCGTCCCACCAATAGTGCAATACTTCAGTGTAAATACGGAGTAATCCCCCCCCCCGTACACGCTCGCATTACAAATACCAGACAATACACCAAAGGGGAGTCAATAATTGCAACTTTATAGTCATCTCTTAGAAATAAGGGTTAGTAAAAACAGATCATCTAAAGGCACCAAGTCAGTAAGCTCATCAGTTTGTGCACGTAATATTTTAATACGTTGGAGCTCACGCCTCCAGTTCCATCCACGACGACCTTCCGAGCCTTCGGCCACCGTCCGAGCCGCCCACGTCCAGTATCCATCGCTTTGGAGCCACTGTCCGCCCCTCACACGTCCGTCCTCCTCGCTCTCCTCCCCAAAAAGACCGCAAACTCCCGCTCAGCTCGCACATACAAGATAGCATAACAATTCTCCATTGGCTAGTTCTCCCCCCCCCACCCCCCCCATCTGCAGTTATAATCCAGACATTCCAGATACAGAAACCCATTACAGCATTACAGAGCAAACACGAGGAAATCTACAGATGCTGGAAATTCAAACAACAACACACACAAAGTGCTGGTGCAACACAACATTACAGAGAAGCCATTTCATTATAACAATACAGAGAAACCATTTTGTTAGCCTGAGCAGTTAACACCACTGTAACTGGTACTGAGAGTCCTACACGGCATAGGATTCCCAATCAATATTTGGAAGAGTTAAAATCACCTACTATCACGACCTTGTGTTTCTGGCAAGAGTCAGCCATACAACTACAAATTTGCTGCTCTTAAATCCCGCGGACAGTCGGGTGGTCTGTAACATAATCCCATTACCTTTCTAATTCCTCAGTTCCGCCCATAGCGTTCTCCAGCCTGCCCTGATTGAGTACTACTGTGACATCTTCCTTGACTCATAATGCCACCCTCCCCCCTTTAACCCCTCCTGTTCCATCACACCTGAAGCAACGGAACCCTGGAACACTGAGCTGCCAGTCTTGCCCTCACCAGTGGCCCCAGTGCCCTAATTCCATGGGCTGATCCGTGTCTTAAGCTCATCCGTCTTTCCAGTCATTCCTAATGCATTGAGGGTTATGTGGCTCAGAGCTGTAGACGCGCCGTGCTCGACCTTTTGATTGGCAGAGCAGAGTTTGTGCGGCTTCAGAGCTGTGTATCAGATGTGGCTTTAAGCAGCACTGGGGCCTCGCTTCCTGTATACTTTGGACTTCACAACACTGAGTCATGTCATCTGCAGAAATTCTCTGATGACTCAACAGTAGCTGGGTGTGTGACGGGAGGGTGAATACAGGGCCCTGGTGGAGAACTTTGTCAAACGGTGCGAGCTGAGTCATCCGCAGCTCAACATCAGTAAGACAGAGGAGATGGCGATGGACTTTAGCAAGACTGCTCCCTGTTACTATTGATGGTGAGGTCGTGGATGTGGTGAGGACCTACAGGTACCTGGGGGGGGGGGCACCTGGATGACAGACTTGAGTGGAGCCCCAACACAGAGGCCGTGTACAAGAAGGGCCAGAGTCGCCTCGACTCCCCGAGGAGACGGAGGTCCTTTGGAGTGTGCAGGCCTCTCCCTCACATGTTCTACCGGTCTGTTGTCACCAGGACAATCTCCTATGCGGTGATGAGCTGGGGCAATGGCATCAACACGGGTGATGCCAACAGGCTCAATAAACTGATTAGAGAGGCCGGCTCTGTTACGGGAGTCAAACTGGACACACTGGGGGCTGTGGTAGAACAAAGGACCCTCCGGAAAACCCTGGCAATTCCGGACAATGTTTCTCACCCTCTGCGTGCCACCTTGGCTGAACGGAGGAGCACTTTCAGTAACAGACTGAGACAACGGCGCTGCTCCAAAGAGCGTGAAATGAGGTCATTCTTACCCTCTGGTCACCGAATTATAGGAAAGATGTCAACAAAATAGAGAGAGTACAGACGAGATTTACTAGAATGTTACCTGGGTTACAGGGAAAGGTTGAACAAATTAGGTCTTTATTCTTTGGAGAGTAGAAGGTTGAGTGGGGATAGATAGAGTTGACATGGATAGGCTTTTTCCATTGAGAGTAGGGGAGATTCAAACAAAAGGACATGAGTTGAGAGTTGGGGGGAGCTAAAGTTTAAGGGTAACACGAGGGGGAATTTCTTTACTCGGAGAGTGGTAGCTGTGTGGAACGAGCTTCTAGTAGAAGTGGTAGAGGCAGGTTCGGTAGTGCCATTTAAAGTAAAATTGGATAGGTATGTGGACAGGACGGGAATGGAGGGTTAAGGGGTGAGTGCAGGTCGGTGGGACTAGGTGAGAGTAAGTGTTTGGCACGGACTAGAAGGGCCGAGATGACCTGTTTCTGTGCTGTAATTGTTATATGGTTATATAAGAAGGTCCCTCTTCACCCTGGTACTTTTCCGTGCACTCGGTACCTGCCTCTGCTGGATGACCTTGCCCTCCCTTGAATCAGTTCCCACAGGCGGAATCACATTTAACTCTTTCCTTACAGCTGCTTTTAAACTCCCTCCAAGCAATACCGTGTCGCACAAAATACGGCGTGGTCCGAACCTCCTTCGGCCACTTTGAGGTACACGCTCAAGGCGGTGAGGTCTTCAGCTGCTGTAGCCCGTCCACACCGAGTCTCGGCGTGTTGTGCATTCAGAGACGGTCTTCTGCGCGCCGCTGTTGTGACGCCTGGTTTTCTGAGTTGCTGTCACCTTCCTCATATCTTGAACCAGTCTGGCCATTCTCCTCTGATCTTTCCTTGCAAGCGGAACAAGTGCTACACCTGCCCTTACACTTCCTCCCTCACCACCATTCAGAGCCCCAGACAGTCCTTCCAGGTGAGGCGACACTTCACCTGTGAGTCGGCTGGTGTGGTATACTGCGTCCAGTGCTCCCGGTGTGGCCTTTTATATATTGGTGAGACCCGACGCAGACTGGGAGACCGTTTCGCTGAACACCTACGCTCGGTCCGCCAGAGAAAGCAGGATCTCCCAGTGGCCACACATTTTAATTCCACGTCCCATTCCCATTCTGATATGTCTATCCATGGCCTCCTCTACTGTCAAGATGAAGCCACACTCAGGTTGGAGGAACAACACCTTATATACCGACCGGCTGGGTAGCCTCAAACCTGATGGCATGAAAATTGACTTCTCTAACTTCTGTTAATGCCCCTCCTCCCCTTCTTACCCCATCTCTGATATATTTAATTTTTCCCCCCTCCTTTTTTTTTCTCTCTGCCCATCACTCTGCCTATTCTCCATCTCCCTCTGGTGCTCCCCTCCCCCTTTCTTTCTCCCGAGGCCTCCCGTCCCATGATCCTTTCCCTTCTCCAGCTCTGTATCACTTTCGCCAATCACCTTTCCAGCTCTTAGCTTCATCCCACCCCCTCCTGTCTTCTCCTATCATTTCACATTTCCCCCTCCCCCTCCTACTTTCAAATCTCTTACTATCTTTCCTTTCAGTTAGTCCTGACGAAGGGTTCTGGCCCGAAACGTCAACACTGCTTCTCCCTACAGATACTGCCTAGCCTGCTGTGTTCCACCGGGAATTTTGTGTGTGTTGTTTGAATTTCCAGCATCTGCAGATTTCCTCATGTTTGCTCCTCTGTCCTCCCTCATCAATGAGGTGTTTCTGCCCACGGAACTGCAGCTCACTGAATGTATTTCTTGTTTGTTTCCCACACCATTATCTGTAAACTCTGGAGTGGGGGGGAGTTCCCACACCTTCTTTATACCATGGGGCAATTTTTTTTAACTTTTTTTATTTTTTATTGAACACAAACAAAAACAGAAACACTAAACATTTGCTAACGAAGCCGGGGAATCACACATAAGCAGCAACAAACATATAACTATCAACTTTAAATATACAAATAAACAAGAAAATCCACTCTAAATACTGTTGGACAGTAGGAACTACAGTCGGCTCTCCTTATCCGCGAATTCCGCATCCGCCAATTTAACCAACCGCGAATCACGAAAACCCGGAAGTGCTCTTCCGGCACTTGTTGTTCGAGCATGTACAGACTTTTTTCCTTGTCGTTATTCCCTAAACAATGCAGTATAACAACCATTTTACACAGCATTTACATTGTATTAGGTATTATAAGTAACCTAGAGATGATTTAAAGTGTACAAGAGGATGTGCGTGGGTTGTCATGTATCGGAATCGAAAGAAATGGGAAGTTCTCTGACTCGAGTCAGTCGGAACAAGTACATCTGGTATTATTTAGCGTCAGTTAGTCAAACGTTTGTCTTAGTATATAGTATATATTTTACCTTTCTATGCATATAAAACACTTAAGAACGTATGTTTCAGCGCCGGGCTCGGGAACGGAAGTTCTCAGGACAGATCGCTCCCTAGTGCACTCTCCACCGTGCCGGGTTGATGTGGAGGATCTAAAACCCAAAACCCAATAATTAAACCACTGCGTTGCTTAGTAATAATTGTAGCTTTCATCAAGGCAGGGCCTTTTTCACTTTATCCTTTAAAATTGTTCCGATCATTGACCGACTGTAGTCTAACGCTTTTCCAATGACCGATGGCGTTTCACCTCTTTCCAATCGCTTTATTATTTCCACTTTATTTTCTATCGTGATCATTTTCGTGAACAGAAACACTGCGCATTCAGAGCTCTGACGCCGGGTCCTAAGATCCACCGCACTGTGACAGGTTAAATAAGGTCTGGGGTTCCGCTGGGTCCTAATGTCCACCACACTGAGACAGGTTAAATAAGGTCTGGGGTTCCGCTAGGTTCTAATGGCCACCGGATTGAGACAGGTTGAATAAGGGAGCATCTGCGAATTTTGGTATCCGCGAGGGGTCCCGGAACCAATCCCCCGCGGATAAGGAGGGCCGACTGAATATCTAAAAGGAGTCACAAAACAGAAACATTTACAGAGATAACCGGAGACGTTGACAGATTTGTACAACGCTTTCTGATTATGGGAAGTTTTCAGAGTATTAGCATACAGTTTGAAGTCTGACACAAAAAATATAAACGAAGGTTTCTCATTGCTGTATTTGCATTGATGGATATAAAATTTGCTGTAAATTACAAAAGATTGATGATAAAGAAATGATCCCTATGAGATTTGGTATTATTAGTAAACCTTTAGTCTATTAGTAAATGTTTGTTTTATAAAGATTGGTTTGATGATTATATTTTGTTAGTTAAACAGTGATTTAATTCGAGCGGTACTTTATTGAGTTTTTATCCACCTTTAATTTCCTGTCACTCCAAAAGAATTTGCTTTTGTTATGGATGCAGTTCCCTCTGGTGTAATTATGTTGTTTAGAAATACATCATCTTCGTTAGTTGAATTACCCAACTTGGATCCATCCAGTACAGCTGTAGGAAAGATTTGTTTTCCTCCGTCTTTTAAAAAAACATAATAAAGGTATTAGAAGTTTGTTTCAAAAAGACATTACTTCTATTCCTACGGCTGTTAGTTTTTGGAATAACCGTGGAGCAATATCATCGATCAAGGTGCCGATGGACCCCAGACTGGAGAATGTGAAAATCTTTTATGCACCAAGATACTGCCATCTAATCAATTGCTGAATAGTTATTAGCATTAATGTATAGGTGTACTGCATGTAACAGAGTCTCGAGCTACTGGTAATTCTTCTCACTATTTCCCATTCTGCCTCCCACCTCTTCTCCTCAGTTGGCCATCACCTCCCCCGGTGCCTTCCCTTCCTCCCACGGGCCACACTCCTCTCCCAACAGATTCCTCCTTCTTCAGCCTTCTACCTTTTCCACCTATCGCCACCCAGCTTCTCACCTCATTCCCCTCCCACACCCACCCGATCATCTTCGAGTGTGTACTGCCTCCACTCCCTCTAACTTGTCCAGGAAATACAGAAAAACGATGAAGTTGTTGAAAGACACAATATCAACCCCCGCCCCACCACCCACCCAACCTCCCTGCACAAACAGGAAAAGGCAAAAAAAAACTCCCCCTCCACCCCTCAATCCCCTCCCTCACACAAAAACTAACGGATCGTCCAAAGAAAAAACAACAGATTAAACATCGTAACCCCCCCAATCCCCTCCCTCACACAAAAACTAACAGATCATCCACACAGACACATCAGATTAAACATCAAATCCCAAACCCCCCCCAATCCCCACCCACACACAAAAACTAACAGATCGTTCACGCGGAAACGTCAGATTAAACGTCAAACCCCAATCCCCACCCACACACAAAAGCTAACAGATTGTCCAAAGAAAAAACAACAGATTAAACATCATAACCACCCCAAACCCCTCCCTCACGCAAAAACTAACAGATCGTCCACACGGAAACGTCAGATTAAACATCCAAGCCCCAAACGCCCCCCAATCCCCTCCCTCATGCAAAAACTAACAGATTGTCCACACGGAAACGTCAGATTAAACATCAAGCCCCAAACGCCCCCCAATCCCCTCCCTCATGCAAAAACTAACAGATTGTCCACACGGAAACGTCAGATTAAACATCAAGCCCCAAACGCCCCCCAATCCCCTCCCTCATGCAAAAACTAACAGATTGTCCACACGGAAATGTCAGATTAAACATCAAGCCCCAAACGCCCCCCAATCCCCTCCCTCACACAACAGCTAACAGATCGTCCACACGGAAACGTCAGATTAAACATCAAGCCCCAAACGCCCCCCAATCCCCTCCCTCACGCAAAAACTAACAGATTGTCCACACGGAAACGTCAGATTAAACATCAAGCCCCAAACGCCCCCCAATCCCCTCCCTCACACAACAGTTAACCGATCGTCCACACGGAAACGTCAGATTAAACATCAAGCCCCAAACGCCCCCCAATCCCCTCCCTCACACAAAAACTAACAGATCGTCCACACAGAAACGTCAGATTAAACATCAAGCCCCAAACGCCCCCCAATCCCCTCCCTCACACAACAGCTAACAGATTGTCCACACGGAAACGTCAGATTAAACATCAAGCCCCAAACGCCCCCCAATCCCCTCCCTCACACAAAAACTAACAGATTGTCCACACGGAAACGTCAGATTAAACATCAAGCCCCAAACGCCCCCCAATCCCCTCCCTCACACAAAAACTAACAGATCGTCCACACGGAAACGTCAGATTAAACATCAAGCCCCAAATGCCCTCCAATCCCCTCCCTCACACAAAAACCGTAGTAGAAGTGATTTGACATTTAATTTATTCTCTTTTGTTAATGTGTTGTTAAAGGTTGCTAGGATATAACTTTGCTGCTAACAGATTTTACTGCCCCACCCTGGTGGATTTTCCGTTCATGGGAGTTATATGATTTTTCCATCTGTGTTCCAGAAAGTTGGGCACACTGTCAAATGTCCACCCTTTTGTTGTATCACAGCATGAACACTGACCATGTCCCTGCTCAACTGTACCCCTGTTCTCTCTCCTCTTCTGGAGCAGACTAGATGGGCTGAATGGCCTAATTCTGCTGTTTGCAGTCTATGCAAAGGTCTCGGGCACCTGCATGTAGCTGGGGTGCCTAGGACTTCTGCACGCAGTACTGTGTTTGTCAACGTGGAGCGGAGAGCATGCTTTTAAATCCGGTGGGAGCAAAGGGATGTTGGGAATTTTGCGTGTGGAATACCGCTGTAGAGGTGTGGGGACAGGTGGCAGAGAAGGTCTGTCGGGCAAGGTCATTTGATTCCAAACAATTGGTTTATCGATCATTACAGAATGTCCCTCTGGTCTTCTCTCTCCCTTCCCCTTTTCCCAAGCATGATTCCCCTCTCCCTGTACCCCTCTTCCCACTCTCAGTCCACAATAGAGACCCAGATCAGAATCAGGTTTATCATCACTCACATATGCCATGAGATTTGTTTTATTTCATGTGGCTACAGTGCTATGCAAAAGTTTTAAGCTCCCCTAGCTTTATTTATATTTAGATGTACACACACTACACACCTTGTGTGTTGTAAGATCTGTTGTTCTCAATGTTAGAAACTGTGTCTGACTCCTAGTCCAAACTTTTTGACTGAATAGATGCCGAATGGTTTATGTCAGGAGAAGGTCAGGTTTTTATGAGATCCTGTCTGTCACCATTGTCCATCGTAAATACCGGTCTGCTACAGTATTTCTGGCTGTTTTTAAACAGTTTGATCCCTGCAATTTTTCTTTTTCATTCCCTTTCATGTCCCTTGTGTGTAAATTTCTTTCTTTGCACAGACTGATCCAAGTTGGTCTCATTTTCTTAACGTGATAAATGAGGGTCAGGTTTGATAGATACTTTTTTTTTTAAAGCAATCCCTCCCTCACCTCCCCAGCTCTCATCCCCGGATGACGGAATTGCTGGCTTTGTGGACGATACGAAGGCAGGTGGTGGGGGCCTGTGGTGTTGAGGAAGCAAGAAGTCTGCGGGAGGACTTGGACGGACTAGGAGAAGTGGCAGATGGAATGCAGTGTCGGGAAGTGTACAGACGTGCAATTTGTACAAGGAGTAAAGGCATGGGCTGTTTTCGAAACAGGGAGAAAATTTAAAAAGCCCGAGGTAAACAGAGGGACTTGGGAGTCCTCGTGCAGGATTCCCTAAAGATTAAGCTGCTGGATAAGTCAGCGGGGAGGAAGGCAAATGCGATGTTGGCATTCATCTCGAGAGGACGAGAATACAAGAGCAGGGATGTGATGCTGAGGCTTTATAGGGCACTGGTGAGGCCTCACTTGGAGTATTGTGAGCAGTTTTGGGAGTCCTTACCTGAGCAAGGATGTGCTGACATTGCAGAGGAGGTTCTCGAGGATGATCCCAGGGATGAAAGGGTTAATGTGTGAGGAGTGTTGGAATTGCTCCGGGCCTGTGGAGGTGAGACGGGAGGATCTCACTGAAACACGTCAGATTTTGAAAGGCCGAGATAGAGTGAACATGGTGGCCACAGCCTCAGAATAGAAGGGCTTCCCTTTAGAACAGAGATAAGAAGGAATTCCTTTAGGCAGAGATTGATGAATCTGTGGAATTCGTTTCACACAGAATCACGGTCTTTGACCGTGATTGTTCTTGGCGTATTTTTCCACAGAAGTAATTTGCCACTGCTGCCTTCTGGGTGTCAGGGTGGAGATATATCTCTACCAAAGGAGGTGTGAGGTGCTCCTTCCCTCCGCTAGCCTGCAGGTCACCCTTGGGCAAGGTGTAGCACCTGCTCAGCCCCCCGATCAGGGTCACGTGAAGCCACGGGAGCAGGTGGTGGACGGTCGTATGAGCAGCCGGTGCAGATCACAAGTCCTGGTTATGCGACCACTGACGCTAGGCAGACAATGGCTGGGGTCACCCATCTTGTAAATAGCAAGGGTATCAAAAGATACAAGGAGGAGGCAGGGGAAAGGGGTTGATGGGGGTATTACGTTTTGAGGAGAGATTGAGTCGACTGGGACGGGAATTCAGAAGAATGAGAGGAGATCTTACAGAAACATATACAATTATGAAAGGGGTAGATAAGATAGAGGCAGGAAAGTTGTTTCCACGGGTAAGTGAGACTAGAACTAGGGGACGCAGCCTCAAGATTCGGGGGAGTAGATTTAGGAGGGAGATGAGGAGGAACTGCTTTTCCCAGAGAGTGGTGAATCTGTGGAATTCTCTGCCCAGTGAAGCAGTGGAGGCTACCCCAGTAAATATATTAAAGACAAGGTTGATAGATTTTTGCAGAGTTGGGGAATTAAGGGTTCTGGGGGAAAGGCAGGTAGGTGGAGATGAGTCCATGACCAGATCAGCCATGATCGTATTGAATGGCGGAGCAGGCTCGACGGGCCGAATGGTCTACTCCTGCTCCTGTTTCTTATGTTCTTATCAGCTTGGATGGCATGTTGGAGGAGACTTGAATTTGAATTTAATTTGTGTTTATTTAAATCTTGCATCCATCCCACAACGTGAGGGAGTAACAATCTTTGTGTTGACTCTGTCGCAGTGTACAGACATGTGAATTTATGTCTAATAGCTCGTAGAGAGAAGCTGTCCCGTAGCCCGTTGGTCCTGGCTTTAATGCTGCGGTACTGTTTGCCAGACGGAAGCAGCTGAAACAGTTTATGGTTGGGGGGTGGGGGGTGACTGGTGTCCCCGATGATCTCCCAGGCCTTCTTCCTGCCCCTGCTGCTGTAAATGTCCTCAATGGAGGGAAGTTCACATCCACAAATGCGCTGGGCTGTCCGTGCCACTCTCTGCAGTGCCCAGCGATCAGGGTCGGTGCAGTTCCTGTACCAGGCGGTGATACAGCCAGTCAGGATGCTGTCAGTGGGGCCCCTGTAGAAAGTCTGGAGGATTTGGGGGGCCCGTGTCGAACCCCTTCAGTCGCCTGAGGGGGAGGAGACGCTGTTGTGCTTTGTTTTTGCCACCCAGCCGGTGTGTACGGTCCAGGTGAGATCTCCGGTGATGTGAATACCGAGGAGCTTGAAATTACTCACCCCCCCGACTGCTCTCCCAAAAGGCCCGATCCTGTTCCTACGTCCTGTCGTCTTGCATCTTAAAGGTTTTTTTTCCCCCTCTTTTTTTTTAAATGAAGGAGATCTCAGACTCTGTGGCTGAATACATTTTGTTTCTCTCTTTGATGCTCAGTCTGGACACCATGAACGAAGAGTCACTGGCCGGCACCTCTTCGCTGTATTCCAGCACCTTTGCCCAAGTCATCTTTGTCAACATAGAAAAGCAGTACACGACAGACGTTGCTGTGAAATGCAATTACATCCTGACCCCCAGGATCACGCCCCATAAGAACGACTGGATTGGAATTTTCAAGGTAAGAATCCCCCCCACCACCATACAAAAACAGTAATCGGTTTATCAATTTAGAGATACAGCACGGGATAGGCCCTTCGAGCTGCCCCCACCGATTTTAAACCCAGCCTAAACACAGGACAATTTACAATGACCAATTAACCTCTCAACGCAAGCAACCTGCTGGAGGCACGGCAGCAGGTTAGGCAGCATCAACAGAAAGGAGTAAAACTGGCGATGCTTTGGGCCGAGAGTCATCTTCAGGACTGAGAAGGAAGGGGGACGATGCCTGAATAAAGTGGTGGGGGGAGGGTGGGATGGGGTTAGGAGGGAGAGGGGAGAGGCTAACTGGGAGGTGCTGGGTGAAGCCAGGTGGGTGGGAGAAGGTCAGAGGGGTTGGAGAAGGATGAGTCTGACTGGAGTTGGAGAGTGGACCATTGGAGAAAGGGAAGGCAGGTGAGAAGAGGTGAAAGGTCAGAGCTGGGGGTGGGGGGGGGATTTTGTTCACCGGAAGAAGAATTCCATATTCATACCATCAGGTTGGAGGCTATCCAGACAGAGAATATGTGAGTTGGGGCTCCTGCACTCTGAGGGTGGCCTCATCTTGGCAGGAGAGGAGGCTGTGGATCGATATGCAGGAATGAGAGTTAACTTATTAACCTACCTGTCTTTGTTCTGTGTGAGGGATCTGGAGCACCACGTGCACACAGGAAGACAGTACAAACTTGATGACTGAGGAGACCGGATTTTAACACCAAACCCCGATGCCCCAAGCTGTAATAGCCTCACGCTAACCACTAGGGTACCGTGGAGTCCCACCCCTTACTATTGTCACATGTACTGAGGTACATGTGGGTGGTGGGGTGGAGATATGTCTCTACCAAAGGAGGTGTAAAGTGCTCCTTCTCTCCACTAGCCTGCAGGTCACCCTTGGGCAGGGTGTAGCACCTGCTTAGCCCCCGATCAGGGTCAGGTGAACCCATGGGAGCAGGTGGTGGACAGTCGTACGAGCAGCCGGTGCAGATCACAAGTCCCGGTGATGCGACCACTGACGCCAGACAGACGATCTCTGAAGAGTATTGACAATGGCTGGGGTCACCCGTCTGGTAAAGACACTGCCCAGAAGAAGACGATGGCAAACCACTTCTGTAGTTAAAATTTGCCAAGAACAATCATGGTCGTGGAAAGACTGTGATCGCCCACATCGTACGATACAGCACATAATGATGATGTCATATGACATGGCGCATAATGATGTCATGTGACGCGGCACATGATGAATGAACTAAGAGACGGTGAAAAGCTTTGCTCCCGTGTGCCCTCCGTAGAGATGATTTCATTTCAACACGACATTGAAGGAAGACAAAAATGGAATGCAGAGAATATTACAGTTACAATGAGAATATTACAGTTACTACAGTTATCTTGTGAGTTTAAGAGTCTACGTTATCCTGTTAAGGGATTGTTCAGTAGTCCCATAACAGCACATTAGAAACTGTCCTGGAACCTGGTGGCATTTTTTCCATCTGTCTGATGGGAAGGGAGACGATGAAATAATCTAGATTTACTTGAGTTTCTTTTTACAAATGCTGCTTACCTACAGTACAGTTCAAAAGTCTTGAGCACATATATGGAACTAGGGTGTCTTAAGACTTTTGCACACACTACTGTATTTGTCAACGTGGAGCGGAGAGCGAGTTTGTAAACTGACGGGAGCAAAGGATGTTGGGAATGGTGAGGGTGGAGCGCCGCGGGAGGGGTGTGGGACAGGGGGCAGAGAAGGAGTGCCAGGGTGGGGGTGCAGGAACAGCCAGTCCTGAGACACCAGGCAAGGTCATCTGATTCCAATCAATCGGTTTATTGATCATTACAGAATGTCTCTCTGGTGCTTCCCGCTCCCTCCCCTCTCCCTTCCCCTTTTCCCCAACCGTGATTCCCCTCTCCCTGTCTCCCCCCCCCCCCTTCCCACTCTCAGTCCACAATAGAGACCCAGATCAGAATCAGGTTTATCATTACTCACATCTGTCGTGAAATTTTATTTTCATGGCAGCAGTACAGAATTGAGAGCTACGGAGCGGGAGTTTGAAGAGATTTGGTATGTTAACAAATACTCTCAAAAACATCCGTGGAGAGCATTCTGACAGGCTGTATCACTGTCTGGTATGCGGGGAGGGGGGCTACTGCACACGACCGAAAGAAGCTGCAGAGGGTTGTAAATCTAGTCGGCTCCATCTTGGGTACTAGCCTAGAAAGCACCCAAGGCATTTTTAAGGAGCGGTGTCTCAGAAAGGCGGCATCTGTTACTAAGGACCTCCAGCACCCAGGGCATGCCCTTTTCTCACTGTTACCACCAGGGAGGAGGTACAGGAGCCTGAAGACACACACTCAGTGATTCAGGAACAGCTTCTTCCCCTCTGCCATCAGGGAGGAGGTACAGGAGCCTGAAGACACACACTCAGCGATTCAGGAACAGCTTCTTCCCCTCTGCCATCAGGGAGGAGGTACAGGAGCCTGAAGACACACACTCAACGATTCAGGAACAGCTTCTTCCCCTCTGCCATCAGGGAGGAGGTACAGGAGCCTAAAGACACACACTCAACGATTCAGGAACAGCTTCTTCCCCTCTGCCATCAGGGAGGAGGTACAGGAGCCTGAAGACACACACTCAATGATTCAGGAACAGCTTCTTCCCCTCTGCCACCAGGGAGGAGGTACAGGAGCCTAAAGACACACACTCAATGATTCAGGAACAGCTTCTTCCCCTCTGCCATCAGGGAGGAGGTACAGGAGCCTGAAGACACACAGTCAACGATTCAGGAACAGCTTCTTCCCCTCTGCCATCAGGGAGGAGGTACAGGAGCCTGAAGACACACACTCAGCGATTCAGGAACAGCTTCTTCCCCTCTACCATCAGGGAGGAGGTACAGGAGCCTGAAGACACACACTCAACGATTCAGGAACAGCTTCTTCCCCTCCGCCATCTGATTCCTAAATGGTCATTGATTCTGTGAACACTACCTCGTTTTTTTAATATATATATTTCTGTTTCTGCTCAATTTTTAATCTATTCAACATGCATATACTGTAATTGATTTACTTATTTTTTTACTTTTTTCCTTCTACATTATGTGTTGCATTGAACCGGCATTGCCAAGTTGACAAATTTCACGACACATGCCGGTGATGATAAACCTGATTCTGAGTAATACATTAGATTACTTCAGTACTGCATAAAAGTATTGGGCACCCCATTATATACCTGAGACTTCTGCACCGTGCTCTTTATGTCTCGTATTTTTGTGAGCTGACCGCACAGCTCTTTGGCTTACGGCTGTTGTCCCGTTGCGCCACAGGTTGGATGGAGTACTGCTCGAGATTACCATACGTTTGTCTGGGCCCCTCTCCCGAAGGAGGCCGGTCAGGTGGAACGTCAGCAGCAAGTAACGTTCGAAGGTAAGGGGAGTTTGAGAGTTTCCTTTCTTTTTCAATCATTATTATTATTATTATTATTATTATTATTATTATTATTATTATTATTATTATCATAAGATTAATACATAGTGGGATAGTGGGATTACAAACTTACAAATTTAAACTGAACATGAAAGGATACACAAGCAATAAGTACAATATAGTTAAGTCTTCCCAAATCATGAATGATACAAATATCATATAAACAAAGCAAAACTTGGTATATCATATTATATGTTTAAAAAAAACAGAAAAGAGAAAAAGAAAAAAAAATTAACCCTAAGGAAAACTAATCTAACAACCTAATAACTAATAAAGAGAAAAAAAAAGAAGAAAAAAAAGAAAAGAAAATGAATAATGGGCTGTTTATAGTATCTATATAAAAAAAAAACAAAATCATCAGTGTCACCAACTCCGATCCTCTCAACATATGTATAATCAAAACCGGAAAAACGAATAGGTTTGGAACAGGGTCAAATTACATCATGTGAAAATATTGAATAAATGGTCTCCATGTCTTTTCAAATTTAATAGAAGGGTCAAATACAACACTTCTAATTTTCTCCAAATTTAGAAATAACATAGTTTGAGAAAGCCAATGAAATACGGTAGGGGGATTAATTTCTTTCCAATTCAACAAAATAGATCTTCTAGCCATTAATGTAAGAAATGCAATCATTCGACAAACAGAAGAAGATAAATGGATTGAGAGCTTCCGATGGACCCAGCTTGCTCGTAGAGAGTTGCCCAAAAGAGGGACCTGGGATGCTGCAAGTTGACTCAGTTCCTCGGTGAAGTTACTGATTGGTTCTCAGAACGCAGGAGAAGCCCACGATTGATTGATGTCATTTCCAGTACACAAGTGTAAAGGAGGACAAAGTAATTGTCACTCCAGATCCGATACAAGGCAAAAAAAAACACAAGATAAAGAACGCAATAATAAAAACACAATAAGATAAAGAATACTATAATTTAAAAAAGAGCACAATGAATATAAGTACATAAGATTAGCTTATATACACAGATTGATTGTACAATCGGAGCACAGGAGTGTCTGTTACTCTGACAGGAAATGATAAGGTAGTGGTGGTGGTGGTGGGTTAGTGGGTGGAGGTGTTGATCAGCCTCACTGCTCGGGGAACGTAACTATTTTTGAGTCCGGTGGTCCTGGCGTGGATGCTACACAGCCTCCTCCCCTGACTGGATGGGACAGACAGTCCATGAGCAGGGTGGGTGGGATCCTTCATGATGATACTGGCCCTTGCCCGGCACCTTTCTGTGTACATGTCCTTGATGTCGGGCAGGCTGGTGCCGGTGATGAGTTGGTCAGTTTTGACCGCCCGTTGTCCGCCTCAGTGCAGTTTCGCTACCGGGCAGTGATGCAGCTGGTCAGGATGCCCCCTGCTGGGCATCTGTAGCATGATGTGAATATGGATGTGCCTAGTCCAGCTCTCTTCAGCTTCCTCAGAAAGCAGAGTCGTTGGTGAGCATCCTCAAATGTGTAGGATGTGTTCTGTGTCCATGAGAGGTTGTGTAGGATGAGTTCTGGGACCATGAGAGGTCCTGTAGGATGTGTTCTGGGACCGAGAGGTCGTGTAGGATGCGTTCTGTGTCCATGAGAGGTCGTGTAGGATGTGTTCTGGGACCATGAGAGGTCGTGTAGGATGGGTTCTGGGACCATGAGAGGTCGTGTAGGATGGGTTCTGTGACCATGAGAGGTCGTGTAGGATGGGTTCTGTGACCATGAGAGGTCGTGTAGGATGAGTTCTGGGACCATGAGAGGTCGTGTAGGATGTGTTCTGTGTCCATGAGAGGTCGTGTAGGATGTGTTCTGTGTCCATGAGAGGTCGTGTAGGATGTGTTCTGTGTCCATGAGAGGTCGTGTAGGATGTGTTCTGTGTCCATGAGAGGTCGTGTAGGATGTGTTCTGTGTCCATGAGAGGTCGTGTAGGATGTGTTCTGTGTCCATGAGAGGTCGTGTAGGATGTGTTCTGTGTCCATGAGAGGTCGTGTAGGATGTGTTCTGTGTCCATGAGAGGTCCTGTAGGATGTGTTCTGGGACCGAGAGGTCGTGTAGGATGCGTTCTGTGTCCATGAGAGGTCATGTAGGATGTGTTCTGGGACCATGAGAGGTCGTGTAGGATGGGTTCTGGGACCATGAGAGGTCGTGTAGGATGGGTTCTGTGACCATGAGAGGTCGTGTAGGATGGGTTCTGTGACCATGAGAGGTCGTGTAGGATGAGTTCTGGGACCATGAGAGGTCGTGTAGGATGAGTTCTGGGACCATGAGAGGTCGTGTAGGATGTGTTCTGTGTCCATGAGAGGTCGTGTAGGATGTGTTCTGTGTCCATGAGAGGTCGTGTAGGATGTGTTCTGTGTCCATGAGAGGTCGTGTAGGATGTGTTCTGTGTCCATGAGAGGTCGTGTAGGATGTGTTCTGTGTCCATGAGAGGTCGTGTAGGATGTGTTCTGTGTCCATGAGAGGTCGTGTAGGATGTGTTCTGTGTCCATGAGAGGTCGTGTAGGATGTGTTCTGTGTCCATGAGAGGTCCTGTAGGATGTGTTCTGGGACCGAGAGGTCGTGTAGGATGCGTTCTGTGTCCATGAGAGGTCGTGTAGGATGTGTTCTGGGACCATGAGAGGTCGTGTAGGATGGGTTCTGGGACCATGAGAGGTCGTGTAGGATGGGTTCTGGGACCATGAGAGGTCGTGTAGGATGGGTTCTGGGACCATGAGAGGTCGTGTAGGATGGGTTCTGTGACCATGAGAGGTCGTGTAGGATGGGTCCTGTGACCATGAGAGGTCGTGTAGGATGAGTTCTGGGACCATGAGAGGTCGTGTAGGATGTGTTCTGTGTCCATGAGAGGTCGTGTAGGATGTGTTCTGTGTCCATGAGAGGTCGTGTAGGATGTGTTCTGTGTCCATGAGAGGTTGTGTAGGATTTGTTCTGTGTCCATGAGAGGTTGTGTAGGATGTGTTCTGTGTCCATGAGAGGTCGTGTAGGATGTGTTCTGTGTCCATGAGAGGTCGTGTAGGATGTGTTCTGTGTCCATGAGAGGTCGTGTAGGATGTGTTCTGTGTCCATGAGAGGTTGTGTAGGATGAGTTCTGGGACCATGAGAGGTTGTATAGGATGTGTTCTGGGACCATGAGAGGTTGTGTAGGATGTGTTCTGGGACCATGAGAGGTTGTGTAGGATGAGTTCTGGGACCATGAGAGGTCGTGTAGGATGTGTTCTGTGTCCATGAGAGGCTGTGTAGGATGTGTTCTGTGTCCATGAGAGGTTGTGTAGGATGTGTTCTGTGTCCATGAGAGGTTGTGTAGGATGTGTTCTGTGTCCATGAGAAGTTGTGTAGGATGTGTTCTGTGTCCATGAGAAGTTGTGTAGGATGTGTTCTGGGACCATGAGAGGTTGTGTATGATGTTTTATGGGATCATGAGAGGTTGTGTAGGATGTGTTCTGGGACCACGAGAGGTCGTGAAGGATGTGTTCTGGGACCATGAGAGGTTGTGTAGGATGTGTTCTGGGACCATGAGAGGTCGTGTAGGATGAGTTCTGGGACCATGAGAGGTTGTGTAGGATGTGTTCTGTGTCCATGAGAGGTCGTGTAGGATGTGTTCTGTGTCCATGAGAGGTCGTGTAGGATGAGTTCTGGGACTATGAGAGGTTGTGTAGGATGTGTTCTGGGACCATGAGAGGTTGTGTAGGATGAGTTCTGGGACCATGAGAGGTCGTGTAGGATGTGTTCTGAGACTATATTGGAATATATTTTAATATATTAGAGTACAATACAAGGTTTGTATTACAGTAAGAAATATTTATATAACGGAAGGACAAAAGAGAGTTGTAAAATTAGTCAGCTCCATCATGGCTACTGGCCTCCGTAGTAGCCGAGACATCTTCAACGAGCGGTGCCTCCCAAAGGTGTCGTCCATTATTATTAAGGACCACCCCCCCCCCCCATACCAGACCAGTGATGCAGCCTGTTAGAATGCTTTCCATGGTAGATCTGCAGAAATCTGTGTAATATTGATCTCCATATTTACATCATGATGCAACGTTCAGACCAGAAGATATCGGAGCGGAGTTAAGTGAAGTCTGTCCACCATTCCGTCATGGCTGACTTGTCACCCCTCTCAACCCCATTCCCCTGTCTTCGCCCCGTAACCTGTGACAGGATTATTACAATGCTTGAATTGTAAAGTTAATGGAGAAATTTATTAACATAGAAACATAGGAAGTCTACAGCACAATACAGGCCCTTCAGCCCACAAAGTTGTGCTGAATGTGTCCGTACCGTAGAAGTTACTAGGCTTACCTATAGCCTTCTATTTTACATTAGTGATAAAGATGAAGGTTAAAGATCAGCTTTGCTTTGTCACACGTACATCGGAATGTCAAAGCAGTGACGTGCATCATTAGTGAGGGCTGGGCCAGGGTCACCACGCTTCTAATGCCAACTTAGCGCGCCCACAAAGGTAAACCCACGCATAGCTGCGGAGACAGACAACCTACCTGGTCAGGAGCTGAGGGATTGAGACCCAAAATATTGTTTTGAAACACTCCACTGCCCCTGTAGGACCTCAAGACAGCTGTCGTCATTTCAGGGCCCAAGTGAGCCTACAGCCTGCCTGGCCTAAACCATTATACTTCAGTGACGCTGACACTAACAATCACCAGGTGCTTTGAGTGGCTGGTAAACCCATCTTCCAGCTATATTGGCCCCTCTCTCGTTCCTCTATCGCTTAGACCAGTCCACCGAGCCCTCCACTCCTTCCTGTCCCATCTAGAAAATGGTGCCTCATAGGCCAGAATGTTCATTGACTTCAGCTCCGCATTTAGCATGATCGTCCCTCAGAGGCTGGTGTGTAAACTGCCCTTTTTGAGTCTGTCTGTCTCTATCGCGTGTGTGTGTCTCTCTCTCTCTCTCATGTCTCTCTCTCCCTCGTGTGTGTCTTGTATATGTGTGTCTCACTTGTGTACGTGTGTGTGTCTCTCGTGTGTCTGTCTCGTATATGTGTGTCTCACTTGTGTACATGTGTGTCTCGTGTCTCTCGTGTGTCTGTCTCGTATATGTGTGTCTCACTTGTGTACGTGTCTCTCGTGTGTGTGTGTGTGTGTCTCTCGTGTGTTTGTCTCGTGTGTGTCTCTCTCCCCCTCGTGTGTCTCGTGTGTGTGTCTCTCGTATGTGTGTGTCTGTGGTATGTGTGTGTCTCTTTCTCTCTTGTGTCTCCCTCACTCGTGTGTGTCTGTCTCTCTCGCGTGTATGTGTCTCTCTGTCATGTGTCTCTCTTGTGTGTGTGTGTGTGTGTCTCGGTCTCTCACTGTCTGTGTGTGTGTGTGTATCTCTGAGTCTCTCTCTCTGTCTCACTGTGTGTGTGTGTCTCTGTCTCTCATTGTGTGTGTGTGTGTATCTCTGAGTCTCTCTGTCTCTCACTGTGTGTGTGTGTATCTCTGAGTCTCTCTCTCTGTCTCTCACTGTGTGTGTGTCTCTGTCTCTCACTGTGTGTGTGTCTCTGTCTCTCACTGTGTGTGTGTATCTCTGAGTCTCTCTGTCTCTCACTGTGTGTGTGTGTCTCTGTCTCACTGTCTGTGTGTGTGTGTATCTCTGAGTCTCTCTCTCTGACTCTCTCGTGTGTGTGTGTCTCTGTCTCTCATTGTGTGTGTGTGTGTATCTCTGAGTCTCTCTCTCTCTCTCACTGTGTGTGTGTGTATCTCTGAGTCTCTCTCTCTGTCTCTCACTGTGTGTGTGTATCTCTGAGTCTCTCTGTCTCTCACTGTGTGTGTGTGTCTCTGTCTCACTGTCTGTGTGTGTGTGTATCTCTGAGTCTCTCTCTCTGTCTCACTGTGTGTGTGTGTCTCTGTCTCTCATTGTGTGTGTGTGTGTATCTCTGAGTCTCTCTCTCTCTCTCACTGTGTGTGTGTGTATCTCTGAGTCTCTCTCTCTGTCTCTCACTGTGTGTGTGTTTCTGTCTCTCACTGTGTGTGTGTATCTCTGAGTCTCTCTGTCTCTCACTGTGTGTGTGTGTCTCTGTCTCACTGTCTGTGTGTGTGTGTATCTCTGAGTCTCTCTCTCTGACTCTCTCGTGTGTGTGTGTCTCTGTCTCTCACTGTGTGTGTATCTCTGTGTCTCACTGTCTCTCTCACTGGAAAGACCCCAGTCAGCTGAGTTGGCAGCAACATCTCAAGCTCCTTCACGCTGAGCGCTGGTGCCCCCCCCCCCCCCCCCCAGCCGGTCGCTGTTCACGCTGCTGACTCACGACTGCACTGCCAGATCCATCTCAAACCACATTCATCAAGTTCGCCGATGCCAAGTTGTCCTCGTCGGGGACAGTGGTGAGTCGCCAGACAGACAGGGGGGAGAGAGGCTCGTCAGATGGTGCCAAGCGTCTCAACGCGGACGAGACAAAAGTGGTGACTGTGGGCTGCAGGAAGGCTCAAGTCGCCCACACCTTATTGCGCACCAGTGGATCTGCCGTGGAGAGAGCGGAGAGCACGAGGTCCCTCGATGTCACGTCACAGACGATCTCCTCGCTAGCCGAGAATGCACAGCGGCGTCTACCCTTCCTGAGGAGTTCAGGCTCTCCAACCCCGTTCGCCAAACTTTCTACAGGAGCACCCTGCTGCGTCAGTGTGTGGTAGGGAGGCTGCAGTGCCACGAGACCCTGCAGAGGACAGTCAAAACTGCCCAGAGGATCAGCAGGGTCTCCCCCCTTCTCCCACGTTTACCGGGAGCTTCGTTGGGGATCCCTGACCCCTTGCTTAATGGTATTGGTCCGTTTCAGCGAATCCAGGAACTGGATCCCTGGAAACTGGATGAGGAAGACGGACCGCTAAGCTAGACAAGGCAGGCAAGAGTCATGGGAAAGAGGCAGGGATTCGGGATTAGCCAAGATCCCATCAGGAGGTGATGTAGCAAACTCTGGCGACCATCTGACCCATTCCTGTTTCTGGGAATCGGGTTCGATTTCACTGGCATGCGTCGTGAACCGGCTGGTGGCGCAGTGACGTCAGCGCTGGACTCGGGAGCGAAGGTTCCCGAGTTCGAATCCAGTCGGGCCGACCAGGCTTCCCATCCGTGCCGGGTCGAGCTTGTTTTTAAAAAAAAACACACAACTGTGCTGTGAGAAGGATGTGAGGTCCACTCACAGAATCTTTCCTCCAAGACAACCACTTTGGGAAAATAAAAGTGGTCGCCGAGGCAGACGATACCTAGTGAAATTTGTTGCCTTGCAGCAGGAGAACATTGCAATACATAGTAATGATATAAAACTATAAATTACAATAAGCACCTGTTTAAAAGAAACTTAACCTTAAGTAGAGCAAAAAAAAATGGAGGAACTGTTCATGGGTTCAATTGTTCATTCAGAAATCTGATGGCAAAGCAGAAGAAGTTATTCCTACAGCACTGAGTGTGTGCCTTCAGGCTCCTGTCCCACCTTCTAGATGCTAGCAATGAGGAGAGGGCATGTCCCGAGTGATGGGGTTCCCAAATGATGGATGCCGCCTTTCTGAAGCATTGTCTTTTGAAGATGTCCTTGATGCTGGGGAGAATAGTGCCCGCCATGGAGCTGGCCGAGTTTGCAACTCTCTGCTTCGTTTCTGTTGCGACTCAACTTTCCAAATTTCCAATGTGATGCTTTGAGGATGGTGGGTGCATATTTTCCACCAGATGATATTCAAGTTGTGTCACTGACATCGCTTGTCCAACTTCCATTTAAACCAAGTGTTCTCAACCTTTCTTTTAATGCCTTAGACCAATACCATTAAGCAAGGGGGTTCCTTGGACCCCAGGTTGGAGAACCCTCTGTATCATCTTTGATGACACAAAGGTCGGGGGTGTTGTGGATAGTGTGGAGGGCTGTCAGAGGTTACAGCGGGACATCGATAGGACGCAAAATTGGGCTGAGAAGTGGCAGATGCAGATCAACCCAGATAAGTGTGAGGTGGTTCATTTTGGTAGGTCAAATATGATGGCAGAATATTGAATTAATGGTAAGGCTCTTGGCAGTGTGGAGGATCAGAGGGATCTTGGGGTCGGAGTCCATAGGACACTCAAAGCAGCTGCGCAGGTTGACTCAATGGTTAAGAAGGCGTACGGTGTATTGGCCTTCATCAATCATGAAATCGAATTTAGGAGCCGAGAGGTAATGTTACAGCTCTATAGGACCCTGGTCAGACCCCACTTGGAGTACTGTGCTCAGTTCTGGGCGCCTCACCACAGGAAGGGTGTGGAAACCATAGAAAGGGTGATGAGGAGATTTACAAGGATGTTGCCTGGATTGGGGAGCATGCCTTATGAGAGTAGTTTGAGTGAACTTGGCCTTTTCTCCTCGGAGCGACGGAGGATGAGAGGTGACCTGATAGAGGTGTACAAGATGATGAGAGGCATTGATCGTGTGGATAGTCAGAGGCTTTTTCCCAGGGTTGAAATGGCTAGCATGAGAGAACACAGGTTTAAGGTGCTTGGAAGTAGGTACAGAGGAGATGTCGGGTAAGTTTCTTACACAGAGAGTGGTGAGAGCGTGGAATGGGCTGCCGGCGATGGTGGTGGAGGCAGATTCGATAGGGTCTTTTAAGAGACTCCTGGATAGGTACATGGAGCTTAGAAAAATAGAGGGCTATGGGTAACCCTGGGTAATTTCTAAAGTAAGTACATGTTCGGCACAGCTTTGTGAGATGAAGGGCCTGTATCGTGCTGTAGGTTTTCTATGTTTGGAACTTTAATGAAAGGTATAACCATTGAAGACTTTGTCATGCAAAGGTGTGTGTGTGTTTTGTTTTTATCTTGGCAGCTTATTATCTTCCTAAGGACGACAATGACTTTTACCAGTTCTGCTACGTCACTCAGAAGGGAGAGATTCGAGGAGCCAGCACGCCCTTCGGGTTCCGGCTTGCAAATGGCGGAACGCCTGACCGTCTGGACAGCGATTCCAGTCAAGAGATGCTCGTCATCACCACGCAGGTGAGTTGTCTCTTTTCGCAGGTCCCCCCCCGCCCCCTGTTGTCGTGCAGTGCACTCTGAGTCGTCGTCAGAGTGCACTGCAGCGCACCAGCAGGCCTTTCGGCCCGTCTAGTCCTTGCCCGACCAGTCCTTGCCCGACCATTAATCTGCCTGGTCCCATCGACCCGCACCCAGACCGTTCCCCTCCCGGTTCAGGTGCTGACCCAAACTCCTCTTAAATCAGGGGGCTCCCAACCTCGCGGTGGGGTGGGGTCTGCTACGTTTGCGGCAGCAAGAATGGCAATGGAGGGGGTGCAGCTGAACGTTGTTCATTGATGGTGGCATCAGCGCTGGACTTCGGGGCGAGAGGTCCCGAGTTCGAATCCGGCCGGCTCCCTTGCACGCTCTCCATCCGTGCTGGGCGTCGCGACCTCGTTTAAAAAAAACAACAACAACCAACCTGGAGAGGGAGGGGCTCCGCCAGGTTTCAGATGCCCAAGACATACCCGTACGACGAGCGATCACCAGAAAGATCGGTGCAAAAACATGACGGCGCCCTGATGACTCCGCCAGGGGTTAAGGGCGCGCGCGCACACACTGGGCAACCTGTCAGTGTGGGTGCCAGTTCAGTTGCCATGAATACTCATGGAAGCGAGACAGCGATACTCCGGGGCCAAGGTGCAGAGACACCGTACCAGCCGTCACAACAAAACAACCCCCCCCCCCCCCCCCACACACACACACTCCCGCAGGCTCGAGGCGCGCTGCTCCCACCTCCAGGACAACAAGCCCGCGTGGACTATCAGTAAAATACAAAATGTAATGTGCATATTATATTACGGTGGGGGGAGAGAAATTATGGACTCCTCCCAGACAGCAGCTGATGGCTGGCCTGGTAAAGTGATTACGCTGACCGCGCCCAGTCGGTAGACGTAAACAAGATACCAACAGCACACCTTCATCGCCCATTGCGGCTCGTGGTGAGATTTGGTCCTGTCGGATTTGGTCGGAACGCCAGTGTCTCGCACTTTCCAGGGCGGGTGGTGATCCAGCAAATAATTGTTCGATTAATTCGGGGGACAGAGGGAACTGATTCCATATAGTGCTTTTGTGTACAAGGCCATCACGTAGGGGCAGAAACAAGAGAAACCCTGCAGATGCAGGAAATCCAGAGCAATGCAGACAAATTGCTGGAGGAACTCGGCAGGCCAGACAGCGTCTATGGGAAAGAGTAAACGGTCGAGGTTTCAGGCCGAGACCCCTCATCAGAATTGAGGTACAGGAGCAGAGTTGGGTTATTCAGCCCAACTAATCTGCTCTGCCTTTCCATTCCCCTCTCAACCCCAGTCTCCTGCCTTCTCACCCCCCCCCCCCCATCCCCATTGCCCTCCATGCCGGTACCGACCAGTCAGGAACCTCTGCCTTAAATATATCCGATGAATCGGCCTCCACAGCCGCCTGTGGCAACGATTTCCACAGATTCACCCACCCTCTGGCTGAAGAAATGCCCCCTCATCTCCCTTCTGAGTGCGTGTCCCTCTGTTCTGAGGTTGTGCCATCCTCTCCACATCCACTCTACCGAGGCCTTCCAACATTTGACAGGTTTCAGTGATTTCCCCGCCCCGCGTGCTTGTGAATTCCAGTGAGTACGGGCCCAGAGCCATCGAATGCTCCTCGTATACAAGGCTTTCGATCCGGGAATCATTTCCCTGAATCTCGTTTGACCCTCTCCGTTGTCAGCACATCCTCTCTTCCGTGAGGGGCCCAAAACTCCCAGTGAGGCCTCACCAGTGCCTTGTAAGGCCCCAGCATTACTTTTATATTTTAGTCCTCTCAAACTGACTGCTAACGTCACACTTGCCTTCCTCGCCACTGACTCGAGCTGCAAGTTAACCCTCAGGGAATCCCTCACGAGGGCTCCCAAGTCCCTTTGCACCTCCGATTATTTTTTTTTTAATTCTCTCTCCGTTTAAAAAACAGTCTGTGCTTTTATTCCTTCTACCAATGTGTATGGCGATACACTTCCCGACACCATATTCCATTTGCCACTTCTTTGCCCGTTCTCCTAATCTGTCCAAGTCCTTCTGCAACCTCAACACCACCTGCCTCTTCCCCTCCCCTCACCTTCCTGTCGTCGGCAAGCTCAGCCACAACGCACTGCCGTTTTAAAGTGTATTCCCTCGCCTTGTCCTGTGGCAAGGGGGCGCAGCACTGTCAGCGGTGCGATCTGAGCCCTCGCGCGGATGTTAAAGAAGGACTAGTTCGAAGGAAAGCCAGGGGTCGTGCCTATTGCCCCACTGCCGTGTGTAAATCCTCAGGAGAGATCCTGGAGGACAAAGGGGCGACGAGGTGGCACGGCACGAAAGTGCGGCGCTCTACCGCGACCTGCGGTGATTAATCGGGCCTTCCGTTCCAGCCGCTGAGTTTGTACGATCTCCCCGAGAGCGCGTGGGTTTCCTCTGGGTGCTCCGGGTTCCTCCCACGTCCCAAAGGCGAACGGGTTGGGGTCGGCGCCGGAGGTGCAGCAGACTCCCGCGCATCCTCGCTGATCAGATTTGACGCAGGTGACGCGTTCCGCTGCCCTTCGGTGTACGTGTGGCGGGTAAATACAGCGCAGGGGCTGGATTTCGCAAGCATTTCCGTGTCTGTAATGATCTAAGAAATGGACACAAAAGGTGCTTGCTAAAAGGCTTCTTATTGTTCCCGTCCTGGAGTCACTTTGTGGACCACGCGGGATAAAGATGGCACAGCCTTTTCAATCCATCCTAGGGTGCCGAATAGCCCCTTCTGGTAATCTGAGCCACCCCTCGATTTAACCCTCGCCTAATCACAGCCCAACCGGTGTGTCTTTGGACTGTGGGAGGGGACCGGAGGAAACCCATGTGGTCACAGAGAGAACGTACAGACTCCTCACAGACAGTAATACCATTGGATCTTGTTTAGCAGCCTTGTGAAAAGCCGTCTGAAAATTCAAGTGACGACATCCGCCCACTTTCCTTTGGCTATCTCGCCGGCTATTTAACCATATAACAATTACAGCACGGAAACAGGCCACCTCGGCCCTTCTAGTCCGTACTGAACTCTTACTCTCACCTAGTCCCACTGGCCCACACTCAGCCCATAACCCTCCATTCCTTTCCTGTCCATATACCTATCCAATTTTCCTTTAAATGACACTATTGAACCTGCCTCTACCACTTCTACTGGAAGCTCATTCCACACAGCTACCACTCTCTGAGTAAAGAAATTCCCCTCGTGTTACCCTTAAACTTTTGCCCCCTGACTCTCAACTCACGTCCTCTTGTTTGAATCTCCCCTACTCTCAATGGAAAAAGGCTATCCACGTCAACTCTGTCTATCCCCCTCATAATTTTAAATACCTCTATCAAGTCCCCCCTCAACCTTCTACGCTCCAAAGAATTAAGACCTAACTTGTTCAACCTTTCCCTGTAACTCAGGTGCTGAAACCCAAGTAACATTCTAGTAAATCTTCTCTGTACTCTCTCTATTTTGTTGACATCTTTCCTATAATTCAGTGACCAGAACTGTACACAATACTCCAAATTCAGCCTTACCAATGCCTTGTACAATTTTAACATTACATCCCAACTCCTATACTCAGTGCTCTGATTTATAAAGGCCAGCATACCAAAAGCTTTCTTCATCACCCTATCCACATGAGATTGCACCTTCAGGGAACTCTGCACCATTATTCCTAGACCACTCTATTTCCTGGAAGAATTCCTCAGGGAAGACTTCCCCTTAAGGAAGCTGTGCTAACTTCAGCTTACTTTTATCATGTGCCTCCAAGTCCCTCAAAATCTCATTCTGAACAGTGGACTCCTAACATCTTGCCAAATGGCCCATAATTTCCTTTCTTCTGCCTCCCCCCTTGTGAGTGACGTCGGCAGTTTTCAGCCCTCCGGAACCGTTCCAGAATCTAGCGATGCTCGAGAGATCGTTACTAATGCCTCCGCCATCTCTTCAGCCACCCCTTTCAGCACCCTGGGGGTGTAGTCCAGCTGCTCCCAGCTCACTCTCCAATCCCCCCCGCCCTGCGGTAGGTCCGGCGTAGTTAGGGGGACCACTTTACGGAGCACGTCTGCCCCGTCCGCGAGAGCGGAACCTCCTGGTGCCCGACGCTGTGATTCCCGATCCGCGCGGAAATCCTCTGCCACGGTGAAGTCATTCTGAGGTAGAGGAGCAGCGCCTTGTATTCCATCCAGGTAGCCTCCAACCTGATTCCTCCAATTAATGTCCCCCTCCCCGTTCTTTAATTTCCTACTCCTGCCCTGCCTCCTTCCCTTTCTCCCACGGTCCACTCTCCTCTCCTCTAAGATTTGTTCTCCAGCCCTTTGCCTTTTCCACCTGTCATCTCCCAGCTTCCTACTTAATCCCACTCCCCCCCCCCCCACCTGATTTCACCTATCACCTTCTGGCTTGGCCTCCTTCCCCTCCCTCCCCCCCCAACTTCTTATTCCGGCCTTTTTCCCCTTCCTTTCCAGTCCTGAAGAAGGGTCTCAGCCCGAAACGTCGGCTGTTTGTTTATCTGCATTGACACTGCCTGACCGACTGAGTTCCTCCAACATTTTGTGTGCGTCTATGCAGACTGTAGGCTTCCAGTGTCTGCAGAATCTCTGGTGGCCCCTTTATTAGGCACACCTGTACACCTGCTCGTACGTGCAAATATCTAATCAGCCAGTCATGTGGCAGCAACTCAGGTGCACCTGTACACCTGCTCGTTCATGCAAATGTCTCATCAGCCAATCATGTGGCAGCAACTGAGGTGCACCTGTTCACCTGCTCGTTCATGCAAATATCTCGTCAGCCAACCATGTGCCTGCAACGCAGTGCATAAGAGCACGTGGACACGGTCAAGAGGTTCGGTTGTTGTTCAGACCGCCCATCAGAATGGGGAGGAAATGTGATGTAAAAAGTGACTTTGACTGTGGAATGATCGTTGGTGCCAGACGGGGTGGTCCGAGTATCTCAGAAACTGCTGATCTCCTGGGATTTTCTCACGCGCAACAATTTCTAGGGTTTACGGAGAATGGTGTGGAAAAACCAATTTTTATTGGGAGCATTTTACTGCTTCCCTCTGTGTGGTCACTTTTCCCCCGGTTGTTTTGCGATCACGTTTAGTGCTTGTATCTCTCAGGGATGAGAGCAGCAGTTCACTGGGTGTTGCGGGTACAAAGGGCTTGTTCACTCGTAACCTTGGTGTTCCAGTTGTGTTCAACGTTCACTCCTTGCCTTCAGCCAGACCGGCCGTTCTCACCTCTGCAAACCCTCTATGCACCCGGCGGCCACTTCATGAGGTGACCCCTTGTACAACAGTCTCCAGAGCTTGCAGAGAATGGTGCACGGATGGTTCCAGTCGGTGCCAGATGTGTGGGCAAAAACGCCTTGTTAATGAGAGAGGTTAGGGGAGGATGGGTCAAGCTGACAGGAATGCGACAGCAACTCGAGTAGAAACAGCAGTGTGCAGAGAGGCGTCTCTGAACGGACGACACGTCGAACCTTGAAGTGGACGGGCTGCAGCAGCAGGAGACGACAGGCGTGCAGGAGTACACCCAGTGGCCACTTTGTTAGGTACAGGAGTGGAGCCTGGCCTGGTCTTCTGTTGCCGCTCCCAATCCTCTTCAGGGTTCGATGTGCTGTGTGTAATTGGAGCTACTGTCACCTTCCTATCAACTTGAACTGACCTCACTCGTTAACTGGGTTGCTTTTTTTTGTTTTTCGCACCATTCCCTGTAAATTCCAGAGATTGTGGTACGTGAAAATCCCCAGGAGATCAGCAGTTTCTGAGATACTCAAACCTCCCCATCTGGCACCAGCAACCATTCCACGGTCAAAGTCACGTTCCTTCCCCATTCTGATGTCTGGTCTGAACAACAACCGAACCTCTTGACCGTGCCTGCATGCTCTTATGCATTGAGTTGCTGCCACATAATTGGCTGATTAGATATTTTCATTCATAAGTAGTGTACCTAATAAAATAGTCACAGAGTGTACATATTTTTTAAAAAAGTATTGCAAAAGAGAGCAAAAATAGTGAGGTACTCATGTGATATTGAGAAAGGAGCCGGTCAGGATATCAGGAGCCTGCGGGGATGTCGGAGGAACCGGTTTAAGTTCTGAGGAGCTGATCTGGCTGCAGACAAGTGTGGCTGCCGCTACTGGGAAGCGTGGAAGTTAGTGCAGTATTACTGTAGGAGATTGTCTCGGACATCCCTTTCGCGATTGCAAGGCTCTGTTCAACAGAGATAATGTAAGTTGCCGCAGGCTTATTATCCTTGTCTGGTGGTGGGACCGGCGACGTGGGAGCTGTGTAGCGAGAACTAGGCCTCAAGCCTGGGGCTTGCCTGCTGCTGCAGACCCGTCAGTGCTGCCCTCCTGTGTTCGAGTGCTGGAATGAGTGTGCCAGTGTGGACTCGTACCTCTGCCAGGAGACAGTACCGTCGATTGCCAGGCATTGTTGCTGAGAATCGCGGACGATATATGTTGTTCTTTTTTGAGTGAATGTTTCTTTGCTTGCTATTTTGAATGTTGGCTCCTCTGCCCCAGAGGAATGCTGACTCACCCAGCTGGATCTGTGTACAGTTTGAATGATTTTAAACGATTTGACTTTCTGATTTGATGGTTTGGCAGTGGCAGCATCAAATAATCCCATTATCAACAGAGCGCAAACTGCCAACGTGTAGGCTGTAACCAGACTCTTGCAGTGAGTCAATTTGGTCTTCATCGTGAGATTGTTTATAAGCCCATAAGACACAGGAGCAGAATTAGGCCATTCGGCCCATCAAGTCTGCTCCGCCATTCCATCATGGCTGATTTGTTATCCCTCTCAACCCCACTCTCCTGCCTTCTGCCCGTTATCTTTGATGCCTTGACCAATAAAGAGAGTATCGAGCTCCGCTTTAAATACACCCCATGACTTGGCCTCCACAGCCGTCTGTGGCAATGAATTCCACAGATTCACCTCCCTCCTGCTAAAGACATTCCTCTTCGTGTGTGTTCTAAACGGGAGTCCCTCTAGTTTGAGTCTGTTCCCTTTGGTCCTAGACTCGCCGGCTTTTCACAATCATTACGTCTCCCCCCCCCCCCCCCCCCCCACAAACACTGCTGAAGCTTGGCGGGTGGACTTTAAGAGCCGGTTGGAGGGGGGGTCTGGTTTATACTTTGATGTCTTCCAAGAGTTAGGTTAGAGTGCGGGGGTGCTGTTCTACCTGTACCTGGGAATGAATCAACGTTTGAAGTGGTTTAAATCAGTAATGCTGGTAACAGGAAGAGCTGTGGCCTGCTTTTCCTCTATCTGTGACCCTGCGTACACTTTCTGTTGCTGCGTGTTAACGGGCCTCCATTCAACGTGCAGCTCTCTCTGCAGTTCATCGCTGTTGCTTTTTTCCTCCACCCCACGTCGTGGTTTCTCGTGCCCCACAAACGACCAGGAGACGCAGAAGATTCTTCAAGAAGTGTTAAACTTTAATTTGCAAATCAAAGCTGAGACAGTCATTGAGCTAGTCACTGATTGCCCACCGATCCTTGTACATAGCATTTTTTATAGCAATCTCCTGGTTTAGTTGCATTAGCATATCCAATCGGTCTACAGTTGCATATCTCCAGTACATCAGCTCCTGACTTCCCACTATTGTTTCTACCCATTGACTTAATCATGTTCTAATCTACATCTCTTAGTTAGCCTCTCATTAACACACCATTATCTTCTTATTTGGCTACATTCTTAAGTTACTGATGTGTTCAATAGTACAGAGACAAAACAGAGATTTCAGTCTCCTACTAAATTGGATACATGCATAGCAAATAGCAAACACAAAGCTGACTACATAGTTTTGGTTACACAGCAAACAATGCAACTTTATACTCCAATACCCACCCCCTCTATTCCAATAGAAAAAGACCTGGCAGTGTCGGAATGTCATTGGGAGGCATTCCCTCCCTCCAATTCCCATGCCGCAAACAAAAAAAACGGCCCCTTTCAGATGGTGTGACGTTGAGCGGTGAGGGGAGGCAGCTGGACATTCCCTGTGCACCCGGGCCCAGCTGTCCATCATCAATATCGGGGTGCAGATAGGGAGGTAAAGGGGCAGGGGTGGGTGGTCTTCGGCCCGGCCCACTGCTCAGCGTAACCATGGCTCGTCTGCCCCACGTCTCATCAGCTTTGCTCTCTGAGTCCCCCAAAACTCCCGGTTTCCTCTCTCTCAGTTCCCCAAAACTCCCGGTTTCCCCTCTCTCTCTCTCAGTTCCCCAAAACTCCCGGTTTCCCCTCTCTCTCTCTCAGTTCCCCAAAACTCCCGGTTTCCCCTCTCTCTCTCTCTCTCTCTCTCTCTCAGTTCCCCAAAACTCCCGGTTTCCCCTCTCTCTCTCTCTCTCTCAGTTCCCCAAAACTCCCGGTTTCCCCTCTCTCTCTCTCTCTCTCAGTTCCCCAAAACTCCCGGTTTCCCCTCTCTTTCAGTTCCCCGGAGTTTCCCCTCTCTCTCAGTTCCCCAAAACTCCCGGTTTCCCCTCTCTCAGTTCCCCAAAACTCCCGGTTTCCCCTCTCTCTCTCAGTTCCCCAAAACTCCCGGTTTCCCCTCTCTCTCTCAGTTCCCCAGAACTCCCGGTTTCCCCTCTCTCTCTCAGTTCCCCAAAACTCCCGATTTCCCCTCTCTCTCTCAGTTCCCCAAAACTCCCGGTTTCCCCTCTCTCTCTCAGTTCCCCAAAACTCCCGGTTTCCCTTCTCTCAGTTCCCCAAAATTCCCGGTTTCCCCCCTCTCTCTCTCTCGCAGTTCCCCAAACCTCCCGGTTTCATCTCTCTCTCAGTTCTCCAGAACTTTTAAGAGAGGCTTTTAAAAGACCCTATTGTATCCACCTCTACCAACTTCGCTGGCGGTGCATTCCATGTACCCATCACTGTCTGTGTGGAAAAACTTACCCCTGACATCCCCCTTGTACCTACTTCCAAGCACCTTAAAACTATGCCCCCTTGTGTTAGCCGTTTCAGCCCTAGGAAAAAGTCTCTGACTATCCACACGATCAATGCTTCTCATCTCTATCAGGTCACCTCTCATCCTCCGTCGCTCCAAGGAGAAAAGGCAGAGTTCACTCAACCTATTCTCATATTCTCCCCAATCCAGGCAACGTCCTTGTAAATCTCCTCTGCACTCTCTCTATAGCATCCACATCCTTCCTGTAGGGAGGTGACCAAAACTGAACACAGTACTCCAAGTGGGGGTTGACTGAGGTCTGGTATAGCTGTAACATTACCTCACGGCACTTGATCTCAATCCCACGGCTGATGAAGGCCAACACACCATACACCTTCTTAACAACACTGTCAACCTGTGCAGCAGCTTTGAGTGTCCTGTGGACACGGACCCCAAGATCCCTCTGATCCTCCACACTGCCGAGACTGAGGACCTAAGTTATGGGGAAAGATTAAATGGGTTAAGACTTTATTCCCTGTGATAGGAGAGTGAGAGGAGATGTGATAGCGGTATAACCATATAACAATTACAGCACGGAAACAGGCCATCACGGCCCTTGTAGTCTGTGCCAAATGCTTACACTCACCTAGTCCCACTGACTTGCACACAGCCCATAACCCTCCATTCCTTTCCTGTCCTTATACCTATCCAATTTTACTTTAAATGACAATACCGAACCTGCCTCTACCACTTCTACTGGAAGCTCGTTCCACACAGCTACCACTCTCTGAGTAAAGAAATTACCCCTCGTGTTACCCTTAAACTTTTGCCTCCTAACTCTCAACTTATGTCCTCTTGTCTGAGTCTCCCCTACTCTCAATGGAAAAAGCCTATCCACGTCAACTCTATCTAGCCCCCTCATAATTTTAAATTCTTCTATCAAGTCCCCCCTCAACCTTCTACTCTCCAAAGAATAAAGAGCTAACTTGTTCAACCTTTCTCTGTAACAGGTGCTGAAACCCAGGTAACATTCTAGTAAATCTCCTCTGTACTCTCTCTATTTCGTTGACATCTTTCCTATAATTCGGTGACCAGAACTGTACACAATACTCCAAGTTCAGCCTTACCAATGCCTTGTACAATTTTAACATTACATCCCAACTCCTATACTCGATGCTCTGATTTATAAAGGCCAGCATACCAAAAGCTTTCTTCACCACCCTATCCACATGAGATTCCACCTTCAGGGAACTATGCACCATTATTCCTAGATCACTCTGTTCTACTGCATTCCTCAGTGCCCTACCATTTACCATGCATGTCCTATTTGGATTATTCCTACCAAAATGTAGCACCTCACACTTATCAGCATTAAACTCCCATCTGCCATCTTTCAGCTAACTTGCAACTTGCAAAATTACGAGGGGTAAATGCAACCACTGAGGTTGGGAGGGACTACAACCGCAGGCCATGGGTTAAGGGTGAAAGGTGAAATGTTTAAGGGGAACATGAGGGGAAGAGTCTTCACTCGGAGGGTGATGAGGACGTTTTCATATAGGGTCAGGAATACTCCAGATCAGAGGGCACAGACTCCGAATAGAAGGACTTCCATTTAGAAGAGGGATGAGGAGGAATTCCTTCGGCCAGAAGGTGGTGAATCTGTGATGGCCTTGGAGGCCGAGTCATTGGGTATTCTTCACAGAAGCAAGATCAGCTGGTTGATTGGTGTCTTGGCAAAAACCAGGACGATATGGCTTGCCTTCTGCCCGGTGAACACTGGGTGGAGGGAAGGGCAGCACCGATTCCAGCTCGATGCCACGCCACACTGCCTCAGACGCTGCACACGGACTCTGACGGTCTCTCTCCTGGTCGGCTGCAAACAGGCTTGAGGCCTGGTCCTTGCTACGACCAAGGCCACGCAGCTCCCCCCCCCCCCAGCTGTTCAACCCTGTCGTCCACCTTTAAATCAGTGAATAGGGCCTGCAGCGTTCCACACTAACGGGGTCTCGCCATCACAAGAAAAGCGACTAAGGCGATCACTCGCTGTCGGACCGTGCACTGCCTCCGCGCACCTCCGACGCAGGCATCATCACGACCCGAAGCAAGCCCAGCTCCTTCGGCTTCTCCGCCAGCGAGCAGCTCGCTGACGGGGTGGGTACTTTTAAGTTCTTAACGACCTGCAGGGTCTTGCGGTCGTAAAAAAAAATGCGCTCAAAAATGACAATAACACCTCCAGTTGACCTCGTAGAAGCTGCTGCGATCAAGCGTGCCGTCATCTTGCCAGAAGATGGCGTGCAAAACACAGTTTTTCACTGTAACTTCGCAATAAAACGATAAAAATGGACGGTGAGAACAGCTGAGGGATCATAGGGGTCTCCCGACCATCCATCAGGGACATTTATCATGAGCCGTTAGTCTTATGGAGGATCTGTCCAGCATCCTCTTTGACTTTCTACCATCAGGCAGGAGACTGCGGTGTATAAAAACAGGAATGGTCAGGATGAGAAACAGGTTCTTCCCTCAGGGCACCGGGCTTCTGAACGCCCGGCTGCGTCATATTTGAAGTGTCACTGGTTAATCTGTTTGGTAGCTGGCGATATTTAATATTAATGCACTTTAGTTTGTTATGTATGTGTGATTCATCTGCAGATTTTTATTCTTGCCTTCATGTGTTACGTGTACTACTGTGCTTTACACCCCAGTCCGGAGAAATGGTGTTTATGTTGTTTAACTATGTATATAGTTAAATGGCAGTAGACTTGGCTTGCACACACAAAATACTGGAGGAACTCAGCAGGCCAGGCAGCATCTATGGAAAAGAGTACAGTCGACATTTCGGGCCGAGATCCTTCAGCAGGACTGGGGAGGGGAAAAAAGCGGAGGAGTAGATTCGAAAGGTGTGCGGAGGGAAGGGAGAGTCACCAGGTGATGGGTGAAACTTGGAGGAGGAGGAGGGATGAGGTAAAGAGCTGGGAGGTCGATTGGTGAAAGAGGCAGAAGGCCACGGGGGTGGGGAGGGGAAGAAAAGGGTTTCAGCCCAAACTGTGCTTTTTTCCCCTAGATGCTGCCTGTCCTGCTGAGCTCCTCCAGCATTTTGTGTGTGTTGCTCGGATTTCCAGCAGCTGCAGATTTTCTCTTGTTTGCAGACTTGACTTGAACGTCAGTTTTCACAGAGGGTGGCGGCCGTTACATGCTGGTTACATAGAAAGAAAACCTGCAGCACAATACAGGCCCTTCGGCCCACAAAGTTGTGCCGAACACGTCCCTACCTCAGAAATTACTAGGCTTACCCATAGCCCTCTATTTTACTAAGCTCCATGTACCTATCCAAATGTCTTCTAAAAGACCCTATCGTATCCACCTCCACCACTGTTGCCGGCAGCCCATTCCATGCACCCACCACTCTCTGAATAAAAAAACTTACCCCTGACATCTCCTCTGTACCTACTCCCCAGCACCTTGAACCTGTGTCCTCTTGTGGCAGCCATTTCAGCCTCTGACTATCCCCGCGATCGAGGCAGGCACGGTAGGGATGTTTAAGAAACTCTTGGATAGGCACAGGGGCGATAGGAAAATGGAGGGCAATGAGGGAGGGAAGGGTTAGATCGAGCTCAGACCAGATATTAAGGTCAGCACAGCATCGTGGGCCGAAGGGCCTGTGCTGTGGTTTTCTGCGAGCTGAGATGACATGGCTGACAATGCGACAAGGCAAGGTGAGGGAATCGACTCTAGATGGGAGGATATTGCCTGCCGGCGAGGGACCAGGGAACCTTGGTGTGCATCCACTGATTATTAAATGTGGCCGGGCAGGAGATGAGGGAGTTTACCCGGCAGATGGACACTTCACCGTGCTCCTGGAGGGTGTGGCTTACTCTATTTGAACACCGCCCCCCCCCCCCCGGTGCGTTTAACGTCTGCCGTGCTCTTTTCCCGTCGGCTGGCTTGTGCGCCACGGCGCCCATTTCCAGTGACAGGCACCCTGCTGGTGGTGGTGGGGGGTGATGGCACATGGGAAGGGTTTGCTCCCTTTCTTCCCTGCCACCCACAGAGCCCGACTTCAGGCCGAATCGGTGACCGGTCCTGCAGGACCGCTGGGAGAGAGCACTGCAGACGGTTTGTTTAGTTAAGCATCCCTTCATAGCGTACTTACTTGAGTTTTGAATTATATTGACTTTATTACTTACATCCTTCACGTACATGTGGAGTAAAAATCTTCACGTTACATCTCTGTTCAAATGTGTAATTTATAGTAATTTGTAATAAATATTATGTACAACAGGATGGTCAGTATAACATAGAAGTACAGTTGTATCAGCATGAATTAATCAGTCTGACGGCCTGGTGGAAGAAGCTGTCCCAGAGCCTGTTGGTCCTGGCTTTTATGCTGTGGTACTGTTTCCCGGATGGTATCAGCTGGAACAGTTTGTGGTTGGGGTGACTCGGGTCCCCAATGATCCTTTTTACACACCTGTCTCTGTAAATGTCCTGAATAGTGGGAAGTTCACATCTACAGATGCGCTGGGCTGTCCGCACCACTCTCTGCAGAGTCCTGCGACTGAGGGAGGTACAGTTCCCATACCAGGCATTGATACAGCCAGTCAGGATGCTCTCAATTGTGCCCCTGTAGAAAGTCCTTAGGATTTGGGTGGGGTGGGTGGGGGGGGGGGCATACCAAACTTTTTCAATCGTCTGAGGTGAAAGAGGCGCTGTTGTGCCTTTTTCACCACGCAGCTGATGTGTACAGACCACGTGAGATCCTCGGGGATGTTTATGCCGAGGAACTTAAAGGTGTTCACCCCCCTCAACCCCAGATCCACTAGGGGTTAGCCCATCTCCATTCCTGCTCTAGTCCACAACCAGCTCCTTTGTTTTTGCAATATTGAGGGAGAGGTTGTTTTCTTGACACCACTGTGTCAGGGTGATGACCTCCTCTCTGTAAGATGCCTCATTATTTATGGATTGGGGGGGGGATAGAGGTAGTTAGCAGAGCATCTGTTCATTTAAAGGGTAACTGCTTGTACAGTCTAGTGGTTTTGGGTAGTTTAGAGGAACACTTGTTTAGCTAGACGCCTGATTCAGTGCATCACTGTTCACTTCTCAAATCAATACCTCACGTACCCATTTTTTTAAAAACCTGTGCCTCCTGTTTCACTCGTTGGATCCCAGGGTCTTACTCTCCCACGTTATATCCACTTCCCTAAGCTCAGAACACGAGAGCAGTGAAGTTGCTGGGTACTTTAGATGCGGGACACAGCAGCGGGGAAATTCTGTGTTAGGACAGCGAGCTGTGCTATTTAACAAACGCCTGACGCATTGTCTCCTCTTTCCCTGGGAAACCCTCCGACAAACAGGAAAAACTGGAGGAAACGGAGAGGGAGAAAGACGAGCTGAGGGAGAGCAATCAGAGGCTGACCGCGGAAAACGCAGCGTTGAAGGGGAAGATCAATGAGCTCGAAACGCAGGTGGCGAGAGAGGAGGAGGAGCATTCTGCAGCGCTGAGGGTGAATCAGGTGGGTTGAGGCTCCTGGTCGTGTTGTCTGTACCCCCGGCGACTGACTTTGTCTGAATTTCTCTCTCAGGTATCCTTCCTGTTAATCCTGTTCAGTTGACTTCAAGTAACGAAAGTTTCCTGACTCATGTACGCCCGGTGGCCCTTTTATTAGGCACACCGGAACACCTGCTCGTTACTGCAAGTGTCTGATCCGCGATTCAGTGCGTCAAAGCATGCAGGCATGGTCAGGAGGTTCAGTTGTTGTCCACTGGAGCCCCAGCTGCCTTTCCTTTCTCCCACGGTCCACTCTCCTCTCCAGCCCTTCGTCCTTTCCACCTGTCGTCTCCCAGCTTCATCGCCCCCCCCCCCCCCCCCCCCCCACACCTGGATTCATCTATCACCTTCCAGCTTATCCTCCTTCCACCCCCTCCCACCTTATTCTGGCATCTTTCCAGCCCAGATGAAGGGTCTCGACCGGGAACGTTGACTGGTTATTCGTTTCCACAGATGCTACCTGACCTGCCGAGTTCCTCCAGCGTTTTGTGTGTTACTCTGCATTTCCAGCGTCTGCAGAATCTCTTGTGTGTAGGAGGTTCAGTTGTCATTCAGACCAAACATCAGAATGGTGGGGGGAGAGTGAGGCGGGGAAGAGATGTGATCACAGTGACTTTGGAGTGATTGTTGGTGCCAGATGGGGTGGTTTGAGTATCTCAGAAGCTGCTGATCTCCCGGGATTTTTCACACACAACAGTCTCTGGAGTTTACAGGGGGGAAGAAACATCCAGTAGGCAGCAGTTCTGTGGGTGAAAGCAACTTTTTTAATGAGAGAGGTCAGAGGGGAATGGCAAGACTGGTTCAAAGTGACGGGAAGGCAACAGTGACTCAGGTAGCCCCACCCTACAACAGTGGCATGCAGAAGAGCATCTCTGAATGCACAAGGCCTTGGACGTTGAAGTGGGATGGGCTACAACAGCAGAAGACCATGGACATACACTGAGTGAGCACTGTATCAGGTGCAGGAAGTACCTAAGGAAGTGATCACTCTACGGTACAGGTGTAACCAGTCTCCGCCAGGCATGGAGGAGAGGCTAGTTAATGTTGGAATTTGAATTGCCTCAGGAGCCATTCTGACGAGCGATGTGCAAACCCCGGAACACAGAAACAGGTGAATTGATCATAGGGAACAAGGACATGGCAGACCAATTGAATAACTACTTTGGTTCTGTCTTCACTAAGGAGGACATAAATAATCTTCCAGAAATAATAGGGGACCGAGGGTCTAGTGAGATGGAGGAACTGAGGGAAATACATGTTAGTAGGGAAGTGGTGTTAGGTAAATTGAAGGGATTAAAGGCAGATAAATCCCCAGGGCCAGATGGTCTGCATCCCAGAGTGCTTAAGGAAGTAGCCCAAGAAATAGTGGATGCATTAGTGATAATTTTTCAAAACTCCTTAGATTCTGGATTAGTTCCTGAGGATTGGAGGGTGGCTAATGTAACCCCACTTTTTAAAAGAGGAGGGAGAGAGGAACCGGGGAATTATAGACCGGTTAGTCTGACATCGGTGGTGGGGAAAATGCTAGAGTCGGTTATCAAAGATGTGATAACAGCACATTTGGAAAGAGGTGAAATCATCGGACAAAGTCAGCATGGATTTGTGAAAGGAAAATCATATCTGACGAATCTTATAGAATTTTTTGAAGATGTAACTAGTAGAGTGGATAGGGGAGAGCCAGTGGATGTGGTGTATTTAGATTTTCAAAAGGCTTTTGACAAGGCCCCACACAGGAGATTAGTGTGCAAACTTAAAGCACACGGTATTGGGGGTATGGTATTGATGTGGATAGAGAATTGGTTGGCAGACAGGAAGCAAAGAGTGGGAGTAAACGGGACCTTTTCAGAATGGTAGGCAGTGACTAGTGGGGTACCGCAAGGCTCAGTGCTGGGACCCCAGTTGTTTACAATATATATTAATGATTTAGACAAGGGAATTAAATGCAGCATCTCCAAGTTTCCAGATGACACGAAGCTGGGTGGCGGTGTTAGCTGTGAGGAGGATGCTAAGAGGATGCAGGGTGACTTGGATAGGTTAGATGAGTGGGCAAATTCATGTCAGATGCAATTTAATGTGGATAAATGTGAGGTTATCCACTTTGGTTGCAAGAACAGGAAAACAGATTATTATCTGAACGGTGGCCGATTAGGAAAAGGGGAGGTGCAACGAGACCTAGGTGTCATTGTACACCAGTCATTGAAGGTGGGCATGCAGGTACAGCAGGCGGTGAAAAAGGCAAATGGTATGTTGGCATTCATAGCAAAAGGATTTGAATACAGGAGTAGGGAGGTTCTACTGCAGTTGTACAAGGCCTTGGTGAGACCGCACCTAGAATATTGTGTGCAGTTTTGGTCCCCTAATCTGAGGAAAGACATTCTTTCCATACAGGGAGTACAGAGAAGGTTCACCAGATTGATTCCTGGAATGGCAGGACTTTCATATGAAGAAAGACTTGATCAACTAGGCTTATACTCACAGGAATTTAGAAGATTGAGGGGGGATCTTATTGAAACGTATAAATTTCTAAAGGGATTGAACAGGCTAGATGCAGGAAGATTGTTTCCGATGTTGGGGAAGTCCAGAAGGAGGGGTCACAGTTTAAGGATAAAGGGGAAGCCCTTTAGGACCGAGATGAGGAAAAACTTCTTCACACAGAGAGTGGTGAATCTGTGGAATTCTCTGCCACAGGAAACAGTTGAGGCCGGTTCATTGGCTATATTTAGGAGGAAGTTAGATATGGCCCTTGTGGCTAAAGGGATCAGGGGGTATGGAGAGAAAGCAGGTACAGGGTTCTGAGTTGGATGATCAGCCATGATCATACTGAATGGCGGTGCAGGCTCGAAGGGCCAAATGGCCTACTCCTGCACCTATTTTCTATGTTTCTACAAGTCTTCATCCGTTTTGCATCATATTTCAGATATTTAGCTGACTGTCCGATAGAATGCCCAGTGTCAACATCTGGGGGTAGCACAGTAGCGCAGTGGTTAGCACAACGCTTTACAGTACCGGCGACCCGGGTTCACGCCGTCGTCGTCTGTAAAGAGTTTGTACGTTCTCCCCGTGACCTCCGGGTGCTCCGGTTTCCGCCCCACGATCCAAAGACGTACCGGGTTGGTAGGTTAATTGGTCATTGTAAATTGTCCCGTGATTGGGCTCCGGTTAAATCAGGGTGTGCTGGGTGCTGCAGTTCAGAGGGCCTGTTCCATGATGCATCTCAATGAAATATTTTAAAAATAATCGCCCGTTTTTCTGTCTTGCCACCTCCTCCCTGTGCCCTTTGTTACTCATCCACAACAGGAAACGGTGTTGGAACTCGAGAAACAGGTATTGGAGCAGAAGTTGAAGTCTGAGTTGGAACTGAAGGCCCAGAGTGAGAAGGAGGAACAGCTCAGAAAGGTCCTGACCGAGAAGGAGGCGGCTTGTTTGAACCTGCAGGCGGAAAAGCAGGCAAGTTCGGAATGCTCGCCAACCCGCCCCCCCCCCCTCCCCCACCACCACGACTTCTATCAGTTCCCGTTCAGGGTCACCTTCTGTACAGACGCTCCTGTGCCCAGCGTCATTTCATAGACGTAGAACCAATCTGAGTGTATATGTGACGGCGAGCTCTCGGCAAACGCGCGAACACACAAACGTTGCCCTGGCGTTCTGACGCCTCGGTGCCGAGCGTTCCCGGTTCAGTATCATCCCCGGTAAATTCTCGTAATGGGCCCTAAACCGAACTGATGTACTCACGTTGGCTTGATGGTGCCTTTCCCGCCAACAAGGCATTTCCCTGGGGGGGGTGTAATTTACTTATATGTTTGTCTACTTAGTAAATGGAGCTACATCTCTTTACTTTGTAACGCGATTGTAACTGGATTGTGGGGTGTATCGTTTTCTAATTTTTGTGTAGTCTTAAGTTGACTTTGTTAGTAATTAAAGATGGCATGTCACTTTTTTAAAAAAAAGGAACTTCGCCTTCAGTATGAGAGAGAAAGAGACTCTTTCTTTCTCTCTATCTTCTCAACGTTCAAGTAGATATCTTTGTTTTCTTTTCACCGTTTTCCCCAAGTTTCATGTTTGACGCTCCTAATAGACTCCCTTTCACTAAGGGACCATAGCCATTTTCCCCTGTGGTCATAACCCACGCATCCGGCAGTGTGAAGTGAGAAGCCATGAGGTGATTGGTTGGGCCCAAAGAAGGAGGAATCTGATAGGAGAGGGGAGTGGACCAATGGAGAAAGGGAAAGGTGAGGGGAACTGGAGGGAGGTGATGGCTAGGTGAGGGATAACCAGAAAGGGGAATAACAAAATCAAGAAAGGGTTTGGGGGGTGGGAGAAATTACCAGAAAGTAGAGAAATTGATGCTCATGCCATCAGGTTGGAGACTATCACATCCTGATTCCGCCATCTTCCCCCCCTTCCTTTTCCTGTCCTGGTGAAGAGTCTCGGCCTGAAACATCGACTGGCTGGTCCCCTCTATGAGTGCTGACTGACCTGCTGAGTTCCCCCAGCATTCTGTGTGTTATTTTCAGATAGATAGATAGATAATTTATTGATCCCAAAGGAAATTAGTGTCATTACAAGTGCACAGATATTAGAAGTAAGAAAGAATAAAAAAAAAGTGACTTTAAAAATAAGTTGCACAAGATTTACAAATCAAAGATGACAAGATTTACAGATTCACCCTGATAAGATGGTGGAAGAATTACCGTAATATTACGCGGTAATGGTTGCACACTCACTCTCGTTGCACAAAAATCTTGCAAAGTAACCCTGTGGGTTTGCAGCATCGGCAGAATCTCTCGCGCTCACCGGGTCTGCTTCCTTGTCTCCTGCAGGACCTGCTGGCCGAGGTGGAGTCGGCCCAGAGCTCGGTGGAGCAGCTGAAGCAGAAGAACGGGAAGGCCGGGGAGAAGCTGAAACAGCTTCGGCAAGAGAACGAGCGGCTCAGGGCGGAGATCAGCGCCAAGGAGGCCGAGCTGACAAGGTAGAGGGCTGTCTGCGTTTTGTTCTGGCACCAGAGCTCGAGCAGCCGATGAGCTGCTGTTGTAATGTAGGGAAAAGCCTTCAGTGTGACAGGTGGCTTGCTTTCTCATTGGTCGAATGGTAAACTCTGGCTGGGATATTGGAGACTGCTCTGTTGCTGTCTGGTGGCCTGGGAACAGGGAAAACCCAAACAGAGGCTCCCATTCTGCCTGGGGGTGTGTCTCTAAAATCTGTACTCTGGTCCCTTGGGTAAACTCCACTTGAATCCTTTAACTTCTATCTTCCGCTCAAACTTGCAACTCCTTGTGCATCCGCACCCTCGATTTCCTCTCTTGTATTCTCCTGGAGAATAGGTTGAGTGAACTCGGCCTTGGAGCGGCGGAGGATGAGAGGTGACCTGATAGAGGTGTACAAGATGATGAGAGGCATTGATCGTGTGGATAGTCAGAGGCTTTTTCCCAGGGCTGAAATGGCTGACACGAGGGGGTCATAGTTTTAAGGTGCTAGGGAGTCGGTATTGAGGGGATGTCAGGGGTACGTTTTTTTACACAGAGAGTGGTGAGTGCGTAGAACGCACTGCCGGTGGCGGTGGTGGAGACGGATACGATAGGGTCTTCTAAGAGACTCTTAGATAGGAACATGGAGCTTATGAAAATGGAGAGCTATGCGATAGGGAAATTCTAGGCGATTTCTAGAGTAGCTAACATGGTCGGCACAACTTTATGGGCTGAAGGGCCTGTAATGTGCTGTAGATCTCTCTGTTTCTATGTAGACTCCTGTGCCATTAATGTGATGAACTGATAGGCAAGACCCTGGGGCTACTCCAGCCTGCTGCGGGGTCCGGTTTTGGTTTGGAATGTTGTTGTTCGCATGGCGGATGAACTTTGAGCGTGGATCAGTATGTGGAACTGTGACGTTGTGGCCGTTACAGAGACTTGGATGTCTCAGGAGCGGGAATGGCTGCTGAGTGTGTCAGGCGTTAGGTGTTTCCAAAAGGACAGAGAGGGAGGCAAAAGGGGTGGGGGCTTGGCACTGCTAATTAGGGATAGTATCATGGCTGCAGAAAAAGAGGAAGTCGTGGAGCATAGGTGTCAAACTCAAGGCCCTCGGGCCATATCCGGCCCGGCATACAATTATATCCGGCCCGCGAGGTCATTTTAGATAGATCTATTATTTTAATTATTGATGGCCCGGCGATATGAAGCCTATGATTGTAAGTTAATACCAATCATAAAAATAATGCTTGCTCAGCAGTCTTCTTCATAAGAAACGGAATTTGTGAAGTGAAACACTTTGTAGTTATAGCAGAGACTGAGACACATGAGAACAGGCTGAAAAAACGGAGGCAATGAAAGCTGCGTTTGCACGCGTCCGACTGATCCGGCCCGCATGAAGCTGCATTTTGCCCAATCCGGCCCATGACCTAAAGTGAGTTTGACACCCCTGTCGTGGAGGGATTGTCTACTGAGTCAGTGTGGTGGAGGTCAGAAACAGGGAAGGGGCAGTAATTCTGGGCATTTTTAAAAAATCTAGATCTGATCTAGAATTGCAGATTCTAGAACGAAGCAATGATGAGGTTGTTGTGATGGGAGATTTTAACTTTCCTAGTATCGACTGGCATCTCCTTAGTGCACGGGGTTTAGATGGGGTGGAGTTTGTTAGGAGTGTTCAGGGAGGTGTCCTGACACAATATGTAGACAATATGTAGAGGAGAGGCTGTACTTGATCTGGCGTCGGGAAATGAACCTGGTCGGGTGTCAGGTCTCTCAGTGGGAGAGCATTGTGGAGGTGGTGACCACAACTCCATTTCTTTCCCCGTAGCATTGGAGAGGGATAGGAGCAGACAATTTGTAAAAAAAACATTTAATTGGGGCAGGGGGAAATATGATGCTGTTAGGCAGGAACTGGGGAGCAGATGTTCTCAGGGAAACGCACGGCAGAAATGTGGCAAATGTTCAGGGAACATTTGCATGGCGTTCCATTGAGGCGGGGAAAGGATGGTAAGAGTTAAAGAACCATGGTGTACAAATTATGTAGAAAATCTAGTTCAGGAAAGAAAATCTTATGAAAGGTTCTAGATACTGTTAGAGCTCTGGAAAGGTTGCTAGGAACGAGCTTAAGAGTGGAATTAGGAGAGCCAGAAGGGGACATGAGAAGGCCTTGGTGATCAAGACTAAGGTAAACCCCAAGGTATTCTACAAGTATGTGAGGAGCAAGAGGGATGAGCCGTGTGAGAATAGGACCAGTCAGGTGTGATAGTGGAAACGTGCGTGGAGTCAGAGGAGGTAGCGGAGGTACTTAATGAATACTTTGCTTCAGTATTCACCAGGGAAAAAGACCTTGGCAATTGTAGGGATGACTTACAGCAGACTGAAACGCTGGAGCATATAGACATTAAGAAAGAGGGTCTGCTGGAACATTTGAAAAGTATTGTTAGATAAGTCAGCGGGACCGGATGGGATGTACCCCAGGCTACTGTGGGAGACGAGAGAGGAGATCGCTGAGCCTCTGGCGATGATCTTTGCGTCATCAATAGGGATGGGAGAGGTTCCGGAGGATTGCAAATGTTGTTCCCTTGTTCAAGAAAGGGAGCAGAGATAACCCAGGAAATTATAGACTAGTGAGTCTGACTTCAGTGGTGGGCAAAGTTGTTGGAGCAGATCCTGAGAGGGAGGACTTCTGAGCATTTGGAGAGAGATAATCTGATTAGGAATAGTCAGCATGGCTTTGTCAATTGTAGGTTGTGTCTTACGAGCCTGATTGAATTCTTTGAGGATGTAACAAAACACACTGATGAAGGGAGAGCAGTAGATGTAGTGTATGTGGATTTCAGTAAGGCATTTGATAAGGTTCCCCATGCAAGGCTCCTTCAGAAAGTAAGGAGGCATGGGATCAAAGGAGAGCTTGCTTTGTGGATTCAGAATCGGCTTGCCCATGGTTGTAGATGGTTTGTATTCTACATGGAGGTCGGTGACCGGCGATGTTCCGCAGGGTCTATTCTGGGACTACTACTCTTTGTGATTTCTGCATGATGAAGTAGTGGGTGGGTTAATAAGTTTGCTGATGACACAAAGATTGGGGGTGTTCTACACACTGCTCTACATACTATCCTTACACACCTGAAGAAGAAGGATGCTTATGTGAGAATGCTGTTCTTGGACTACAGTTTAGCATTCAGCACCATAATTCCATCCAGGCTCGACAAGAAGCTCAGAGATCTCGGCCTTCACCCTGCCTTGTGCAGCTGGATCCTGGACTTCCTGTCAGATCGCCAGCAGGTGGTAAGAGTGGGCTCCCTCACCTCCACCCCTCGGACTCTCAACACAGGAGCCCCTCTGGGCTGTGTACTGAGTCCCCTCCTATACTCCCTGTATACCCATGACTGTATTGCCACCCACAGCTCCAATCTGCTAATTAAATTTGCCAACGACACTACATTGATTGGCTTTGTCTCAAACAATAATGAGGTGGCCTACAGCAGAGTGGTCTACCACTCTGACACAGTGGTGTCAAGAAAACAATCTTCAATGTTGCAAAAACAAAGGAGCTGGTTGTGGATTACAGGAGGAATGGAGACAGGCTAGCCCCTATTGACATCAATGGTTCTGGGGTTGAGAGGGTAAACAGCTTCAAGTTCTTTGGCATCCACATCACTGAGGACCTCGCGTGGTCTGTACACACCAGCTGTGTGGTGAAAAAGGCACAACAGCGCCTCTTTCACCTCAGACGGTTGAGGAAGTTTGGTATGGGCCCCCAAATCCCAAGAACTTTCTACAAGGATGCAATTGAGAGCATCCTGATGGGCTGCATCACTGCCTGGTATGGGAACTGTACTTCCCTCAATCGCAGGACTCTGCAGAGAGTGGTGTGGACAGCCCAGCGCATCTATAGATGTGAACTTCCCACGATTCAGGACATTTACAGAGACAGGTGTGTAAAAAGGGCCTGTAGGATCATTGGGGACCCGAGTCACCCCAACCACAAACTGTTCCAGCTGCTACCATCCGGGAAACGGTACCACAGCATAAAAGCCAGGACCAACTGGCTCCGGGACAGCTTCTTCCACCAGGCCATCAGACTGATGAACTCACTCTGATTTGAGTGTACTCTATGTTACACTGACTGTTTTATTTTTATAAATTATTGCAAATTAATGTGCTCATTACACATTTTGACGGAGGTGTAATGTAAAGATTTTTACTCGTGTATGAGAAGGATGTAAGAAAATAAATTCAAGTCAGAGGTTACAGCAGGACATCAATAGAATGCAGAACTGGGCTGAGAAGTGGCAAATGTTCAGCCCAGATGTGTGAAGTGATTCATTTTGGTAGGTCAAATTTGAAGACAGAATATAGTATTAATGGTAAGACTCGTGGCAGTGTGGAGGATCAGCGAGATCTTGAGGTCCATGTCCATAGGACACTCAAAGCTGCTGTGCAGGTTGACAGTGTTGTTAGGAAGGCTCATGGTTTATTGGCCTTCATCAACCATGGGACTGAGTTCAAGAGCCTTGAGGTAATGTTAAAGGCTATATGAGACCTTGGTCAGACTCCACTTGGAGTACTGTGTTCAGTTCTGGTCACCTCACTACAGGAAGGATGTGGAAACTATAGAGAGAGTGTAGAGGAAATTTACAGGGATGTTGTCTGGATTGGAGGGTGTACCTTAACGAGAATAGGTTGAGTGAACTTGGCCTTTTCTCCTTGAAGCGACGGAGGATGAGAGGTGACCCGATAGAGGTGTATAAGATGATGAGAGGCATTGACCTTGTGGATAGCCAGAGACTTTTTCCCAGGGCTGAAATGGCTAACACGAGAGGGCATAGTTGCTTGAAAGTAGGTACAAGGGGGATGTCAGGGGTAAGTTTTTTACACAGAGAGTGGAATGGGCTGCCAGCAAAGGTGGTGGAGGCGGGTACAACAGGGTCTTTTAAGAGACTCTTAGATAGGTACATGGAGCTTAGAAAAATAGAGGGCCATGGGGTAGGGAAATTCTAGGCAGTTTCTAGAGTAGGTTACGTGGTCGGCACAACATTGTGGGCCGAAAGGCCTGTTTCTATGGATACTCTGTGGCCACCCCCCTCAGTAATCATTCTCTCATTTTGGATGCGGTTGAGGGGGATGACCTGACAGAGGACGACCACGGCGATCGGCATTGAGCCTGGTTCCGTGGAGCAGAAGGGAAAGAGGAAGATGAGGAATACAGTCGTCATGGGGTATTCCATAGTGAGGGGAACGGACGGGTGGTTCGGTCAGCCTGACGGAGATGGTGTGTTGCCTCCCAGGTGCCAGGGTACGGGTGTCTCAGATCGGGTGCAGAGTATTCTGAAGGGAGAGGGTGAACAGCCAGAAGTCTTAGTACACGTTGGTACCAATGACGTAGGTGGATAAAGGGAGGAGGTCTTGAAGAGAGAATTCAGGGAGTTGGGTAGGAAGCTGGAAAGCAGGAACTCTCAGGTAGTAACCTCGGGCTTGCTGCCTGCGCCACACACTAACAAGAGCAAGAATAGCACGATTGGGCGTATTAATGTGTGGCTGAGAGACTGGTGTAGGGGGCAGGACTTCAGATTCCTGGATCATTGTGGCCTCTTCTGGGGAGGTACAGAAAGGACAGGTTACACCTGAGCCCAAAGGGCTCCAATATCCTAGCAGGCAGGTTTAATAGAGCTGTTCGAAGGGTTTAAACTAATGTGGCAGGGGGATGGGAACTGGGGTGATAGGGTTGAGGAGGGGGGAAAACAGAAAAATAAATCGAAGATAGCGTGCAATAGAGATGATAGAAAGAACAGGCAAGAGATGAGGCTTAATCACAGCCAGTGGCATGAGTTACGGGGCAACAGAGGTGTGGTGCAGTTAGAACAGAAAGCAACAAACACTGGTCTGAGAGTGTTATATTTGAATGCACGCAGCATAAGGAATAAAATGAACAATCCTGAAATCCAGCCACGGATTGGCAAGTATGATGCTGTGACCATCTCTGAAACTTGGCTAAAGGATGGCTGCCATTGGGAGCTGAACGTCCAAGGAAATACGGTGTATCAGAGAGATAGGATAGTAGGTAGAGGGGCTGATGGGCCGCTGTGTATAAGAAATAATATTAAATCATTGGAAAGAGATGACATAGGATCAGAAGGTATAGAGTCTCTATGGGTTGAGTTGAGAAATGACAAAGGTAAAAGGACCCTAATGGCAGTTGTATACAGACCTCCAAACAGCAGCCGGGATGTGGATTACAAATCACAGCAGGAGATAGAAAAGGCATGTCAGAAGGGCAATGTCATGATAATTGTTGGGGATTTTAACATGAAAGTGAATTGGGAAAACCAGGTCAGTACTGGACCTCAGGAGAGAGAATTTGTAGAATGTCTAAGGGATGGCTTTTTAGAACAACCTGTTGTTGAGCCCACTAGGGGATCGGCTGTGCTGGATTGGGTGTTGTGCAATGAGCTTAAGGTTAAGGAACCCTTAGGGAACAGTGACGTGATCGAGTACACATTGAAATTTGAGAGGGAAAAACTAAAATCCAATGTGTCAGTATTTCAGTGGAATAGAGGAGATTACAATGGCACGAGAGGGGAACTGGCCGAAGTTGACTGGAAAGGGACGCGAGCAGCAATGGCTGGAGTTTCTGCGAAAAATGAGGGAAGTACAAGACAGATATACTGCAAATAAGAAGACATTTTCAAAGGGAAGAAGGACACTACCATGGCTGACAAGTGAAGTCAGAGCCAAAGTAAAAGCAAAAGAGAGGACATACAAGGAAGCCAGAACTAGTGGGAAGATAGAGGATTGGGAAGCTTTTAAAAACTTGCAGAAGGAAACTAAGAAGGTCATTAGGAAGGAAAAGATGAATTGTGAAAGGAAGCTTGCGACTAATATCAAAGTAACTAAAAGCTTTTTTAAGTATATAAAGGGTAAAAGGGATGAGGGTAGATACAGGACCAGTACAAAATGATGCTGGAGATATTGTAATGAGAGACGCAGAGATGGCAGAGGAACTGAATGTGTATTTTGCATCAGTCTTCACAGTGGAAGACACCTGTAGTATACCAGACATTCAAGAGTGTCACAGAAGTGAAGTTTGTGCAGTGAAAATTACGACTGAGAAGGTGCTCAGGAAGATTAATGGGCTGAGGGTGGATAAATCTCCTGGACCTGATGGAATGCACCCTCGGGTTCTGAAGGAAGTAGCTGGAGAGATTGCGGAGGCATTAACGATGATCTTTCAAGAATCGATAGATTTTGACATTGTACCGGATGACTGGAAAATTACAAATGTTACTCTGCTATTTAGGAAGGGTGGGAGGCAGCAGAAAGGAAACTATAGACCTGTTAGCCTGACGTCAGTGGTTGGGAAATCGTTGGAGTTGATTGTTAAGGATGAGATTACGGAGTACCTGGAGGCATATGACAAGATAGGCCAAAGGCAGACGTAGAATTACAGGGAAGTTACTAGCATGGGTGGAACATTGGCTGATCGGCAGGAAACAGGGAGTGGTAATAAAGGGATCCTATTCTAGCCTGCCGCTGGTTACCAGTGGAGTTCCATAGGGGTTGGTGTTGGGACTGCTGCTTTTTACGATGTATGTCAATGATTTGGGCTATAGGATTAATGGACTTGTGGCTAACTTTGCCGATGCTATAAAGATAGGTGGAGGAGCGGGTAGTGTTGAGGAAACAGAGCCTGCAGAGAGACTTCGATAGTTATGGGGAATGGGCAAAGAAGTGGCAAATTAAATACAATGTTGGAAAGTGTACGGTCATGCACTTTGGTGGAAGAAATAAACAGGCAGACTATTATTTAGATGGGGAGAGAATTCAAAATGCACAGATGCAAAGGGACTTGGGAGTCCTTGTGCAGGATACCCTAAAGGTTGACCTCCAGGTTGAGTCGGTGGTGAAGAAGGCGAATGCAATGTTGGCATTCATTTCTAGAGGTGTAGAATATAAGAGCAGGGATGTGATGTTGAGGCTCTATAAGGCACTCGTGAGACCACACTTGGAGTACTGTGTGCAGTTTTGGGCTCCTTACTTTAGAAAGGATATACTGACTTTGGAGAGGGTTCAGAGAAGATTCACAAGAATGATTCTAGGAATGAATGGGGTTATGGAAGGGGAGCGTCTGGCAGCTCTTGGGCTGTATTCCCTGGAGTTCAGGAGAATGAGGGGGGGAAATCTCATAGAAACATTCCGAATGCTAAAAGGCCTGGACAGATTAGATATGGCAAAGTTATTTCCCATGGTAGGGGATTATAGGACAAGTGGGCATGACTTCAGTATTGAAGGACGTCCATTTTGGAGCTGAAATGCGGAGAAATGACTTTAGTCAGGGGGTGGTAAATCTGTGGAATTTGTTGCCACAAGTGGCTGTGGAGGCCAAGTCTTTGGGTGTATTTAAGGCAGAGACAGATAGGTTCTTGATCAGCCAGGGCATCAGAGGGTATGGGGAGAAGGCAGGGGAGTGGGGATGACTGGAAGAATTGGATCAGCCCATGATTGAATGGCGGAGCAGACTCGATGGGCTGAATGGCCTACTCCTCTATCTTACCATCTTATGAGACTCCTGTGCACTCACTTTCGAGGAATCTATGATCAACTCTCTCAACATTATTCATTTATCTACCTAACTTTTTCCCACACTCACACAGTTCATCTTCTTCTGCACATTGGTTGTCTGTCTCTGCGTGTAGATTTTTAAAAATTGATTCCATGGTATTTCTTTGTGAATGCCTGCAGGAAGGTGAGTCTCGGGGTAGTACACGGCGATGTGTGTGTACTTTGATGACTTGTTCTGAACTGCGAAGCTCGAGTATCCCGTGAACTTCCGTCGTTCTGCAGCGAAACCCGGGCACGTAGGAGGGTCCCAGGCATGACAGATAGCTTCTTTCTCTTCGGTTCAGTGGTAGACTCTGGCTGGGATGCTGGGGGCTTACACTGTGGCCGTTGAACAGGGAATATCCACGCAGAGACCACCCCCGCCCCCCCCCACTCTGCCTGGGAGGGTTGGCATCTGAAATCTGTACTCGAGTAAACCACACTTGAATCTGACTGGGCCGACCGTGGCCACAGCGGGCGGCTGTGGTCAGGGCCTCGCGGAGGTGCACTGATCTCCATCCTTCGACGTGTGGGCTACGACTCTGGTCATTAGAACGCTCGGGGATTCAGTCCTGTTGACATTTTAGCAGTCAGGTTGAATGCAAGGATGTCCCCATGTTGTGCCTTTCGTTCCTTGCTCTTGAAGGGGATTTAAGAGAGTTTGTCTTTACTTGTCCAAAAAAAAAATCCAGTGAAATTTGCCATCTGTGTCAACCTGAGGATGTGCTGGAGGGCAGCCCGTGAGAGTCGCCATGCCAACGTCGAACATCCACCAGTGACCAACCCTGACACCGACGCCTTGGGAATTTCAAAGTTCAAAGTCAAATTTACTATCAGGGTACGTGCAGGTCACCACATACAACCCTGAGATTCTTTTTCCTGTGGGCATACGTATAGCAAATCTATAGAATAGTAACCGTAAAGGGGATCTGTAAACTCTGCAGATGCAGATATAAATAAATAATGAGCATGAAATAATAATGTAACAGAGGCCTCGAATGAGGCCTTTTCGTTCAAGAGCCTGATGCTTGAGGGGCAGTAGCCGTCCTCGAACCTGTGGGTATTGAGGCTCCTGTACCTTCTCCCCGATGGCAGCATTGAGAAGAGAGCGTGGCCTGGGTGGTGGGAGCCCCCGATGATGGATGCTGCTTTCCTGCAGGAATGGATGGGCTCAGTGTGCTGAATCCACCTGCCTTTTGTAGGATTCTCGGTGCCCCATACCAGGCCGTGCCAGCACGCTTCCCACCGCGCATCTCCAGAAGCTTGCCGAGGTTTTCGACGGACCTCCGCCGACTCCTGAGGAAGTAGAGGCGCTGCCGTGCTTTCTTCGCAGTTGTCTTTGTTGCCCAGGACAGGTCCCCTGAGATTGTGACACCCAGGAACTGGAAGGAATTTTGGGAGGAAACCCACACGGTCACAGGGCGAGAATGTACGAGCTCTTCCCAGGCAGCGACGGGAATTGAACCCGGGGTTGCTGCCACGGTGAAAGCGTCTGGCTGGCCACAACTCTACCGTGCCCCCTCAGTGTCTGGCGGACACTGACGGTGCTTTGCGGTACTGGTGTAGGAAGAGAAGCTCCTTGACTGGCCCCCTGCCCCTTTACCCAGCTGTTGCCCGGTCATTCAGTCAGGTCCGGTCCTGGATCCCCACGTAATCGGGAAGTGACCCTCCCCCCCCTCTTTCCCATTTCCCGTTCTGATCCCCCGCCCCCCTGCTAACCTCTGTTCCCTCTCCACCTTCCCTTTCTTCCACGGTCCACCTATCAGATTCCATATAACAATTACAGCACGGAAACAGGCCATCCCGGCCCTTCTAGTCCGTGCCGGACACTTACTCTCACCTAGTCCCACTGACCTGCACTCAGCCCATAACCCTCCATTCCTTTCCTGTCCATATACCTATCCAATTTTACTTTAAATGACAATATCGAACCTGCCTTTACCACTTCTACTGGAAGCTCGTTCCACACAGTTACCACTCTCTGAAATTCCCCCTCGTGTTACCCCTAAACTTTTGCCCCCTAACTCTCAACTCATGTCCTCTTGTTTGAATCTCCCCTACTCTCAATGGAAAAAGCCTATCCATGTCAACTCTATCTAGCCCCCTCATAATTTTAAATACCTCTACCAAGTCCCCCCTCAACCTTCTACGCTCCAAAGAATAAAGACCTAACTTGTTCAATCTTTCCCTGTAACTTAGGTGCTGAAACCCAGGTAACATTCTAGTAAATCTTCTCTGTACTCTCTCTATTTTGTTGACATCTTTCCTATAATTCGGTGACCAGAACATTCCTCCTTCTTTACCTCTTCCACCTATCGCCTGCCGGCTTCTTACCTCATCTGTGGAAATGAATGGGCAGCCGAGACTCTTCATCAGGACCGGAGAGGGGTTGGGGAAGACGCCAGCACAAAGAGGGAGGAGGAGGATAGCTGGAGGGTGATAGGTGAAGCCAGGTGGGTGGGGAAAAGGTAAAGGGCTGGAGGGGAAGGAATCTGATCGGAGAGGAGAGTGGACCGTGGGAGAAAGGGAAGGAGGAGGGACACCAGGGGGAGGTGATGGGTGGGAAAGATAAAGGGCTGGAGGGGAAGGAATCTGATCGGAGAGGAGAGTGGACTGTGGGAGAAAGGGAAGGAGGAGGGACACCAGGGGGAAGTGATGGGTGGGAAAGATAAAGGGCTAGAGAGAAAGGAATCTGACGGGGGAGGAGAGTGGACCGTGGGAGGAAGGGAAGGAGGAGGGGACCCAGGGGGAGGTGGCAGGCAGGTGAGAAGAGCTGAGAGGCCAGAGTGGAGAGTCGAAGAAGAGGGGAGAGGGAGGGAATTTTTTTTCTCTACCAGATTCTACTAATCCCCACGCCGGCCTTTTACCTCCCTGGGTCCCCTCTCCCTTCCCTTTCTGCCATGGTCCACTCTTCTCTCCTATCAGATTCCTTCCTCTCCAGCCCTTTATCTTTCCCACCTACCTGGCTTCACCTATCACTTTCTCTCCCCCCTGACCTTTTCTATTCTCACTTCCTCCCCCTTCCTTTCCAGTCCTGACAAAGGGTCTCGGCCCGAAAAGGCGACTGGTTCTTCCCATCCACAGGTGCCGACTGACCTGCTGAGTTTCTCCTGTGTGTGTGTGTGTTGCTCTGCATTTCCAGCATCCATAGGGTTTTCCGTGTTCTTCCTTCACCTGTCTACCCCCTCACCTGCCCTCATCTATCACCTGCCAGTTTGTGCTACCCTCCCCTCACCTTATTCCGGCTTCTTCCCTCCCCCCCCCCCCCCCCCCAGTCCCGACGAGGGGTCTTGGCTGGAAATGTTGACTCTTTATTTTCCTCCACGGATGCTGCCTGACCTGCTGAGTTTCTAGGACATAGAGGCTACAGGCGTGGATCCCCAGTATTTTTGGTTCATTTGAGTTTCTCTGAGTGGGGAAGACAGACAGACTTTATTGATCCCGAGGGAAATTGGGTTTCGCTACAGCCACACCAACCAAGAATAGTGAAGAAATATAGCGATATAAAGCCATAAATAATTAAATAATAATAAGTTAATCATGCCAAGTGGAAATAAGTCCAGGACCAGCCTATTGGCTCGGGGTGTCTGACACTCCAAGGGAGGAGTTGGAAAGTTTGATGGCCACAGGCAGGAATGACTTTCTATGACGCTCAGTGTTACATCTCGATGGAATGAGTCTCTGGCTGAATGTACTCCTGTGCCTAACCAGTACATTATGGAGTGGGTGGGAGTCATTGTCCAAGATGGCATGCAACTTGGACAGCATCCTCTTTTCAGACACCACCGTCAGAGAGTCCAGTTCCACCCCCACAACATCACTGGCCTTACGAATCTGTTTGTTGATTCTATTGGTGTCTGCCACCCTCAGCCTGCTGCCCCGGCACACAACAGCAAACATGATAGCACTGGCCACCACAGCCTCGTAGAACATCCTCCGCATCGTCCGGCAGATGGTAAAGGACCTCAGTCTCCTCAGGAAAAATGGAAAAGATAGAAGACCTTCATTTTTACATGGATGTATTCAACATGCCCATCATGTATAGAAATTTTCCCTTTTGTGGAAACAAATCTAATACAGGTTTCCCCCGCTATTCAAAGGTCGAGCGTTCCTAGGAAACCGTTCGTAAGCCAGAATGTCAGAAAGCGAAGAAGCAATTACCATTAATTTATATGGGGAAAATTTTTGAGCGTTCCCAGACCCAAAAATATAACCTACTGAATCATACCAAATAACACATAAAACCTAAAATAACAGTAACATATAGTAAAAGCAGGAATGATATGATAAATATACAGCCTATATAAAGTAGAAATATTGTATGTACGGTGTAGTTTCACTTATCAAACTCGGGAAGACAGCGAGTCAAAGTCAGTTTGGAAAAAAAAAAGATCGGCACTTACATGCATGTGCATGTACACGCCTACGCACATACACACATATGCAAACAACTGCCCGCACAAGGTTTCGTGGTCATTATCGTCTTTCTCGGGGTAAACACACGTATAAAGCGGGCGTCTTTTTTTCAAAAAAGCGAAAATCCTCTTTGGTTAGCGAAAACAGGTACTAACGTAGGTCTTTCGTAATGGCGAGCTGTCGTAAAGCGAACGTTCGCAAAACGGGGGACACCTGTATAGGGCAAGTTATTTTTGACTTGTATATACTGTACACTGGGGCCAGTTTATTAAACTACCTCCTGTACCTGATAAAGTGGCCACTGAGTGTATGTTCATGGTCTTCTGCTGCTGTAGCCCGTCCACTTCAAGGTTCCACGTGTTGTGTGTTCAGAGATGACCTTCTGCACACCGCTGTTGTCACGCGCGGTTATTTGAGTTACTGTCGCCTTCCTGTCAGCTTGAACCAGTCTGGCCGTTCTTCTCTGACCTCTCTCATTAACAAAGTGTTTTCACCCACAGAACATCCAGAAGTTTGTTTTTTAAGCTTTTCGCACCATTCTCTGTGAACTCCGGAGACTGTTGTGTGTGAAAATCTCAGGAAATCAGCAGTTTCTGAGATACTCAAACCACCCCATCTGGCACCAACAATCAATCCACGGTCAGAGTCACTGTGATCACTTTTCTTCCCCCATTCTGACCTTTGGTCAGAAACTCTTGACCATGTTGGCATGCTTTCGTGCGTTGAGTTGCTGCCACGTGATTGGCTGATTAGATATTTGCAACAACGAGCAGGCGTACCTAATAAAGTGGTCACTGAATGTAGATTATAATTCCCTTCTGACCTCTGTCCCCCAGAACTGCCACTGACTGGGTTTTTTGGGGGGGTTTTTTTTTTGGGTTTTGCTCTGTAAAGTCCAGAGACTGTTGTGCGTTGGGTAGTGTAGTGGTCAGCACAGCAGCCTGCAGTATCAGCGGCCCCAGTTCAATTCCTGCCGCTGTCTGTCAGGAGTTTGTACGTTCTCCCTGTAACTGCGTGGGTTTCCATCGGGTGCTCTGGTTTCCTCCCACAGTCCGAAGACGTACCTGTTGGTAGGTTAATTGATCACTGCAAATTGCCTCATGCTTAGGCTAGGGTTAAATTGGGGGATTGTTGGGCAGCGCGGCTCGAAGGGTCTGTTCCGCGCTGTACCTCAGTAAATAAATAATCCCAGGAGATCATTAGTTTCTGAGATACTCGAACCACCCCATCTGGCACCAACAATCATTCCACGGTCAAAGTCACTTGGGTCAGGTTTCTTCCCACCCCCCACCCCCATTCTGGTGTTTGGTCTGAAGAGCAACTGAACCTCTTGACCAAGTCTGCGCGCATTTTTTTTTTTGCATTGAGTTGCTGCCACGTGATTGGCCGGTAAGGTGTTTGCATTCGCGAGCGGGAATACCCAATAAAATGGCCTCCGAGTTCATTTCTGGCATCTTGTCTTGCAGCCTGACGGAAGTGAAGAATAAATCGGCGAGTGAGTTGAAGGCTGCGCAGGAGCGACTCCAGCTCATTCAGGTGAGGCAGCGAACGCCTGGCAGTCAGGTTGTGTGGACTTCCCGGCTGAGGGAAAGGGGAATTTGTGGGAGCCTCGCCTGAGGTTGCTGTTCAGACTTAGACACGATGTGGCGAGGGAACGGAGACTGGTTGTGCTTCTGCCTCTTCCACAGGGCACAACTTAAGTGTTAAGAACGAACTCCATCTGTCACCCCACGACAAAGCATCAAAACGTACGATGGCGACCACCGCAGTCCCAGGATTGTGTATGTGGTAGGGGCAGCCCCGCAATTGCCAGCGTGCTTCCAGTGCCAACGTTGCCTGCCCGTCCTCGTACGCTCACCGACTCATACAGCGAAAGATTACCTTCGTCATGTTACGTTCCCCAGTAACCGGGTGACTTATCAGCAAAGATAGATGGGTCTGCTGAAGCCTGATACTACTATTTTCAAACGTTTTTATTTATAAAGGGGCACAAACGCATGGTTAATACAAAACATTCAGATCATGTACGTCGTCACAACTCAATCTACAGCACAGGTATAGTAATAATCAATCAGAAATAAGCTCTATCGTTGTCTAGGGGTAATGTAGATATATATTGTTTACTGGATATTTCAAAGTCTTTGCGGTCACTGCAGTTCCACCAGCTGCCGTTGTTGTGGTGTCGCGTTGGTGCACTTTTGTTAGAAAGAGAGAGAGAGAATGAAACATTTACTCGACAGGTTTTCCAACCTGTAGGAGGTAGTCGGAAGGCTCGTTGGGGAATGGACTCTCATCTGTGGCTTCCCCTGTAGCTAGGCCGTTCTTCCGTGGTGAGGTCGCCAATCCCAGGCAAGGAAAAGACGCACACGAACCCCACCACCGGCTGTCGCTCTCAAAACGCTGTCGCAGGAATTCTCGCGTATCTTCTGGTGCGTCTGGCGCCCCGCCTCGGCAGCCCACCTTTTATCTGGACTGGCAGGGTTGTAGATGTCCATCAGGGTGGGGGGGGGGGGGGCGAGGCAATCCTTCCCCCATCACCCATCACACATTGCCCTGAGATTTTGCACGTAGGCCAGTTCCTTATCCCACAAAGGTGTCTCCCAAGACAATGGCTATGTCCGAGGCTTTTGTCTTGTTGAGCGACCAGCCCACTTTGCCCGAGGGCTTTACACGTGGTCTTCATGAGACAATAGTCAAAGAGTCGCTTTATTCTGCTTCCCGGGGGAACGTGGTCTTCAGCACGTCTCCCTCTCTCTCTTGGGTCATTTGACCCCCCCCCTTGACTAGGGCTCTTGCGAATCTCACAAAGGAGGGGGCTGGGGTCATAACAGTCACGTGTACCACGGAAAGTAGAGCAAAGTGCACCTTCCGTGTCGGCGACCAACACGGTCCGAGGATGTGCCGGGGGCAGCCCGCAAGTGCCACCGTGCTTCTGGCGCCAACGCGGCAAGCCCGCAACTTAACGCGGATTCTAACCGCGCGCCCTTGGAATGGGGGAGGGAACCGCAGCACAAGGCACAAACTCCTCACAGGAAGCTGGAAGGAAATTTATTAGGAGTATGTGTACGTCACCATTTTCTACCCATTTCCATAGCTTCGTAGGAAAGTGCAGCTCAGAAGCAGGCCCTTTGGCCCATCTAGCCCATGCCAATCTATTTAAACTGCCCCCTCCCATCTACCTGCACCCGGACCATTGCCCTCCATATTCCTACCATCCATGTACCCATCCAAACGTCTCCTCAATGTTGAAATCGATCTCGGGTGGGCCCACTTGTGCTGGCTGCTCATTCCACGCTCTCAAGGCCCCCTTGAGTGAAGAAGTTCCCCTTCAACTTCACACCTTTCACCCTTAACCCATGACCTCTGTAGTCCCACCCAACCTCAGTGGAAAAAGCCTGCCTGCATATACCCTATCTATACTCCTCATAATTTTATACACCTCTATCAGATCTCCTCTCGATCCTCTACGTTCCAAGGAATGAAGTCCTAATCTATTGATTTTTTTCCCCTTACAACCCGGATCCTCCAGACCCGGCAATATCCTAGTAAACTTTCTCTGTTCTCTTTCAACCACCTTTAATTCTTCCCTGTAGGTCGGTGACCAGAAACCGCACACAATACTCCAGATTGGTCCTCACCAACACAACATCCCATCTCCTGTGCTCAATACTTTGATTTATGAAGGCCAGTGTGCCAAAAGCTCTCTTAATGACCCTGCAGGCATTTACAGGAATATAAAGAAATACAGCAGAACTTATGAAAAGCCATAAATAACCAAGACGGGAAAATAACCAATGTGCAGTGGCAGGAATTGAACCTTGATTCACCGGCGCCGTGAAGCATTAGCCTTACTGCTACCGCGCGTCTGTTCTCCTGCAAGGTCTTTCTTCTGCATCCAGTTCCTTCCTGGAGGATCTAAGGAAAGTGGGCACTATGCCCCAGCAGTTCTCTGGAAGACGGGTAAGAGATGAGCATTTGCCCCTTGAGTGGCAAGCCCCTGAGCCCTGAAATATCCTTCTTGCACCTTCAAGGTGCTGTGTGAGACCGACCACTTGCGGTGAATCTGTGGAAGTCCGTCACCAGAGGCGGCAGCTTGTGGAGGCCAAGTCGCTGGGCGTATTTGAGGCAGAGGCCGACAGGCTCTTGATTGGTCAGGGCATGGAAGGGATATGGGGAGAAGGCAGGAGCTTGGGGCTGAGAGGGGAAATGGCTCAGCCGCAGTGAAATAGTGGAGCAGACTCGATGGGCCAAATGGCCGTCGCGGTCGTTTTTTGCCCAGCCGCTCCCTGTGCGGTCCGCCATCGTCAACAATCCTCCAGCAAAGAGGTGTGGGCGGTCCCGAGCCTGGCCGAGAAAGGAGGAGGGACGAGCTCATCCCGTGTTTGAAGACAGACCCGGGCCTCCGGGGGCCCCAGAGACCTCATTCCTGGGAGAGGAGGGATGGTCAGTGGGCGCGGCCTTGAAAGACTGGCCCAGGACAGGGGTCCTCGGGCGAGCTGCTGTCGCTGGCCTTAGCCCCGGATGGGCTGAAGAAGGGGAAGAAAGAGCTGTGGAGCACTTAAAGTCAGAGGAGGTTCACTGCTGTGTCTAGGCTCTCGAGCACGCGCTGCACTGTGCGAGCAGCAAGTGCTCGCTCTGAAAGCAGACCCATGGGCTCCACTCAGACCCGACGGACGCCCAAAGCCGGGGGGGGTAGGGAAGACACGATGGGCCAAATGGCCAGATTCTGCTCCAGTGGGTCTTGTAGCCACGGTGTGACAGCCAGCAGGACTGCCGTCTCTCGACTCCAGCTTGATCCTGACCTCGCTCGCTCGGGTAATGTAGGAGTGGAGTGTGCAGATTCTCCACCTGCATGCTGGGGGGGGTGGAATTCGGAGCTAGTATTCCTAACGTTGTCGTGTGTTGAGTTCAACGCTGACTGCCAACTCCTGCGACGCCGCTGGCGCCAGACTGTGTCGGTCTCTGCCGTTCCTTTGGGTTCATCGGACGCGTGGAGAGGGGGGGAGCCCGCAACACGGGCATCAGCGCGCCCTCCGTATCGTACTGGCCTGGCTTGCGTACCTAGACAACTGGGTCGCAACATCCGTAGTCGACCCTGACCGACGGAGGCCAACAGGTTTCTGTCTGCCACATCCTTGCCCGTTCACAGTGGCCCGTGTATTCATTAATAAAGAGATGTGGAGCACTTGGCTCTGTTCAAGGAAGGTAGATAGGGTTCTTGATCTTTGAGGGTCCATCAAATTGACGTCTCTTTCTGTACACACACCAAGATGTACTGTACTGTGTAAAAGTCTTAGGCGCACATAGAGCTGAGTGCGAGTGTGCAAATCCGACAGGAGCAAAGGATGTTGGGAATGGCGAGGGTGGAGCGCCGCGGGAGGGGTGTGGGACAGGTGGCAGAGAAGGAGTGACAGGGGTTGGGGGGGGTGGGGCAGACACACCCAGCCCTGAGACACCAGGCAAGGTCATCTGATTCCAAACAATCGGTTTATTGATCATTACAGAATCTCTCTGGTGCTTCCCTCTCCCTTCCCCTTTTCCCAACCATGATTCCCTTCTCCCTGTCCCCCCCTTCCCACTCTCAGTCCACAATAGAGACCCAGGTTTATCATCACTCATATATGTCATGAAATTTGGGGGGGGGGGTTTTGTGGCTACAGTAAAGAGCAATACATAAAATTACTAAAATTACTGCAGTACTATGCAAAAGCCTTGGGCTCCCTAGTTATATCTACGTGTGCCTGAGACTTATGCGCAGACTGTATAAACAGCAAGTGTTTTATGTAAAGACTGGCCTATTGTCTGTCCTCAAACCCGGTCTGCGTGCAAAGGTGGCGGAGCAGGTTCGATGGGCCAAATGGCCCGATTTTGCTGCTACACTTATAGACAGTGGTTTAGCCCCCATCTCAGCTCCATCAACCCAAGGTTGGACCCTGAGCTGGCGTACTGTCTGTGTGGAGTTTGCAAGTTCTCCTTGTGACTATGGGGTGCTTCCCCCCCCCCCCCCCCCAGGTTCCTCTGTTCGTCCAGTAGGATTCTTGCTGTCAAATCTTATTGGGACATTGGCTCCCTGAACACCTGAATATTGGCTCCCTCTGATCTACGTACCAGTAATGGTATTTTCCTAAACACCAGTGCCGCTTAGCAGCAAAGAGCTGAGGAACACTTGGCTCTGTTCGAGGAAGGTAAAGCGAGCTACAGTGGCCCCCTCTCCTTCCACGATGAGGCCACTCTCAGGGTGGAGAGGCAACCCCCTCATGTTCCGTCTAGGTAGCCTCCAACCTGATGGCATGAACGTCAATTTCTACTTCCCGGTTATTTTTGTTTTTCACCCCCCCACTCCCATCCTCTCCTCTTCCATTCCCCACTCGGGCCTCTTGCCTTTTCATCTCACCTGCCTAACACCTCCACCTGGTGCCCCTCCTCCTTCCCTTTCTCCCACGGTCCACTCTCCTCTCCAATCAGATCCCTTCCTCTCCAGCCCTTTACCTTTCCCACCCATCACCTCCCCCTGGTGCCCCTCCTCCTTCCCTTTCTCCCACGGTCCACCTCCTCTCCTATCAGATTCCTTCCTCTCCAGCCCTTTACCTTTCCCACCCGTCACCTCCCCCCAGTGCCCCTCCTCCTTCCCTTTCTCCCACGGTCCACCTCCTCTCCTATCAGATCCCTTCCTCTCCAGCCCTTTACCTTTCCCACCCATCACCTCCCCCTGGGTCTCCTCCTCCTTCCCTTTCTCCCATGGTCCACTCTCCTCTCCGATCAGATTCCTTCCTCTCCAGCCCTTTACCTTTCCCACCCATCACCTCCCAGCTACTCACTTCATCCCCCCTCCCACACATGGCTTACCCTGTCTCCCTCCCCTCACCCTCCTCCCCCTCGCCATCCCTCCCTTTTGCCCTCACCTCGCCCTGCTTTTTTAAAAAATATTATGCATTTTCCCCTTCTCCTCTAGTCCTGATGAAGTGTCTCGGCCCAATACATTGACTGTCTATTCACTTCCGTAGATGCTGCCCGACCTGCTGAGTTCCTCCAGCATTTTGTGTGTGTTTCCATTTGTTCCTTTAAAAAGTTCCCATTAACACAGTATGTCCTCTTTAGATAGATAGATAGATAGATAGATACTTTATTCATCCCCATGGGGAAATTCACCTTTTTTTCCAATGTCCCATACACTTGTTGTAGCAAAACTAATTACATACAATACTTAACTCAGTAAAAAAATATGATATGCATCTAAATCACTATCTCAAAAAGCATTAATAATAGCTTTTAAAAAGTTCTTAAGTCCTGGCGGTTGAATTGTAAAGCCTAATGGCATTGGGGAGTATTGACCTCTTCATCCTGTCTGAGGAGCATTGCATCGATAGTAACATGTCGCTGAAACTGCTTCTCTGTCTCTGGATGGTGCTATGTAGAGGATGTTCAGAGTTTTCTATAATTGACCGTAGCCTACTCAGCGCCCTTCGCTCAGCTACCAATGTTAAACTCTCCAGTACTTTGCCCACGACAGAGCCCGCCTTCCTTACCAGCTTATTAAGACGTGAGGCGTCCCTCTTCTTAATGCTTCCTCCCCAACACGGCACCACAAAGAAGAGGGCGCTCTCCACAACTGACCTATAGAACATCTTCAGCATCTCACTACAGACATTGAATGACGCCAACCTTCTAAGGAAGTACAGTCGACTCTGTGCCTTCCTGCACAAGGCATCTGTGTTGGCAGTCCAGTCTAGCTTCTCGTCTAACTGTACTCCCAGATATTTGTAGGTCTTAACCTGCTCCACACATTCTCCATTAATGATCACTGGCTCCATATGAGGCCTAGATCTCCTAAAGTTCACCACCATCTCCTTGGTCTTGGTGATATTGAGACGCAAGTAGTTTGAGTTGCACCATATCACAAAGTCCTGTATCAGTTTCCTATACTCCTCCTCCTGTCCATTCCTGACACACCCCACTATGGCCGTGTCATCAGCAAACTTCTGCACATGGCAGGACTCCGAGTTATATTGGAAGTCTGATGTGTACAGGGTGAACAGGACCTGAGAGAGTACGGTTCCCTGCGGCGCCCCTGTGCTGCTGACCACCGTGTCAGACCTACAGTCTCCCAACCGCACATACTGAGGACATCGTCAGTCTTCGTTTACCACCAGCTCTGCTGTGTATCTTTACTGTGAGTGCCTGCCAGACCCGTACAACTTTGATATTGACGCTGAGCTGTGTTGGGGTACGTCATCTGTGACGTGACCTGGGGTCCTCGGGTGCTTCACCATCAGACGCCCTCGCCCAGGCGACCCAGCCAGGGTTGGTCGGGCCCCGGCTTGTGTCCCAGCGGCATTGGTCCAGGGTCACACCCCTCGATCCACGGCCATCTGGAGGCTCTGTGACAACCCTGACAGCTTCTGTCTCTGCAGCCCCCGTAATGCCAAGGAGAGAGTAGGTTCTGCACAGCGAGCAGCCGGCAAAACCGCCACACCCCACCTCCATAGACTCACGTTGTGCCCTCCACCCCTGTCTCCGGCCCTGCACTAGCATTTGGCTTCTTGCGTTCAGAGCGCCTGAGTCTGATCTTCCCAAGGTACTGCCAGTCATAAGACTATAAGGCGATAAGATACAGGAGCACAAGTAGGCCATTCGGCCCATCGGGTCTGCTCCGCCATTCAATCGTGGGCTGATCCAATTCTTCCAGTCATCCCCGCTCCCCTGCTTTCACCCCAGACCCTTTGATGCCCTGGCTGATCAAGAACCTATCTATCTGTGCCTTAAATACACCCAAAGACTTGGCTCCACACCCGCCCGTGGCAACAAATTCCACAGATTTACCACCCTCTGACTAAAGTAATTTCTTCACGTCTCTGTTCAAAGTGGACGTCCTTCAATCCTGAAGTTGTGCCCTCTTGTCCTAGAATCCCCTACCATGGGAAATAACTTGGCCATATTTAATCTGTTCAGGCCTTTTAACATTCGGAATGTTTCTATGAGATTCCCCCCCCCCTCATTCTCCTGAACTCCAGGGAATAAAGCCCAAGAGCTGCCAGACGTTCCTCACACGGTAACCCTTTCACTCCTGGAATCATTCTCATGAATCTTCTCTGAACCCTCTCCAACGTCAGTATATCCATTCTAAAATAAGGAGCCCAAAACTGCTCACAATACTCCAAGTGTGGTCTCACGAGTGCCTTATAGAGCCTCAACATCACATCCCTGCTCCTATATTCTATATCTCTAGAAATGAATGCCCACATTGCATTTGCCTTCTTCACAACCAACTCAACCTGGAGGTCAACCTTTGCAAAGTCCCTTTGCATCTCTGCATTTTGAATTCTCTCCCCATCTAAATAATAGTCTGCCTGTTTATTTCTTCCACCAAAGTGCATGACCATACGCTTTCCAACATTGTATTTTGTTTCCCACTTCTTTGCCCATTCCCCTAAACTATCTAAGTGTCTCTATTTCCTCAACACTATCCACTCCTCCAGCTATCTTTGTATCATCTGCAAATTTAGCCACCAATCCATTAATCCCATAGTCCAGATCATTGCCACAACCACCTGCTTCGAGGTTTCTGACAGGAAGTCCCTGTCGGGCCTCGGGGATGATGGTGCGGTGAATTCGTACAGTTACTTTGGATGTTGATGGCTTTGTTTTGGTTCTGCGGAACAGCTGTGGCTTATTTCCGTCTCTGTTTACCTTGGCAGTTTGACTTTGAAACCAAAAGGAAGGAAAACGTGGCATTGAAGGAGGACCTGATGAAGTTGGCCGAGGTGCGGAGTGAGCAGCAGAATTGCCTGGCCGAGATTTCCCAACTGCGCCAAGCCCTCAGCAAGTCCGAGGAACTGAAGGCATCCAACGCCAGCGCTGTGAAGAAGGTACCTTCACCTGCACCCCGTCAGTCAACTAAACCAGCTCCCCGTATCCTCCCGTAATTCCTGCTTCCCCATCACCATCTCACTGGCCTGTGGAGAAGGTACCTTCGACTGCACCCCGTCAGTCAACTAAACCAGCTCCCCGTATCCTCCCGTAATTCCTGCTTCCCCATCACCATCTCACTGGCCTGTGGAGAAGGTACCTTCGACTGCACCCTGTCAGTCAACTAAACCAGCTCCCCGTATCCTCCCGTAATTCCTGCTTCCCCATCACCATCTCACTGGCCTGTGGAGAAGGTACCTTCGACTGCACCCCGTCAGTCAACTAAACCAGCTCCCCGTATCCTCCCGTAATTCCTGCTTCCCCATCACCATCTCACTGGCCTGTGGAGAAGGTACCTTCGACTGCACCCCGTCAGTCAACTAAACCAGCTCCCCGTATCCTCCCGTAATTCCTGCTTCCCCATCACCATCTCACTGGCCTGTGGAGAAGGTACCTTCGACTGCACCCCGTCAGTCAACTAAACCAGCTCCCCGTATCCTCCCGTAATTCCTGCTTCCCCATCACCATCTCACTGGCCTGTTGAGTTGCTCCAGCATTTTGTTTGTTTGTTTGTGTGTGTGTGTGTCTGTCTGTCTCACTCTCTCCCCCTCCTCCCCTCTCTCCCCCCTTCCTCCCCCCCCCCCCCCCCGGAAACATTAGCTCAGTTTGTCACACGTGCGTCGAAACGCGTTGTGTGTGTCAACGGCCAGCACGGTCCGAGGTCGCGCTGCGGGCAGCCCGCAAACGCGGCCACGACTCGCCGAACCCCGAAGTCCACGTGCTCGCGGGGATGAAAGTGTGAGCTCCTCACAGACAGCGGCCGGAATTGAACCCCGACCGCCGGGGCTAGGCAGGCGTGCCACCCTCTTAAAGGGAGACACGTGTGTGTGTGTGTGTGTGTGTGTGTACCAGGGGAAGCTAGGTCTCCGCCTGTCAGTAGCTTCCTTCCGATGGCTGGGGTAATTCCTAAATGTTGACAAACGAGGGAAGTTCTGCAGATGCCGGAAATGTGGGCAGTACACACACAAAATGCTGGAGGAAGTCAGCATCCGTGGGGAGAGAAAAGAGAAAAAATCAACAGCCCGAAACGTCTACTGTACTCTTTGCCACGGAGTAAGTTTTGCGTGAGTAAGTGTCGGTCGCCCGTTTTGCCCAGCAAGTCCTGCAGTTGGTCCGGTCCTGTCCTGAAGTAGCTTTCCCTCAGGTAGAGAGATCACTGGGAACTGATGCTGTTTGAATTAACTCCCTTTCTTTATCGAGGTCAGGGGATCTTATGTCCAGTTATGACCGTCTGGTCAAGGAATGTTTCACTCTTCGCTGGGCATAACTAGCTACCCTGCCTTGGCTTCCTCTGCCTTTTACTATGGATCTTTAAAATTCTCTTACTTGTTTTTAAATCTCTTCATGAGCTGGGACTAGAATACAGTACTGTGTAGAAGTCTTAGTCCGGAATAGAGACCCATATCCGAATCAGAATTAACTGTTTCTTGCAACTCTGTATGTGCCTGAGAGTGGGAAGAGGGGCAGGGAGAGGGAAATTGTGGTTGAGAAAAGGGAGAGCGGAGGGAGCGGGAAGCACCAGAGAGATTCTGTAATGATCAATAAACCGATTGTTTGGAATCAAATGACCTTGCCTTGTGTCTCAGGGCTGGGTGTATCTGCACCCCGACCCCTGGCACTCCTCCTCTGCCACCTGTCCCACACCCCTCCCGCGGCGCTCCACCCTCGCCATTCCCAACATACTTTGCTCCCGCCAGATTTACAAGCTCGCTCTCTGCTCCACGTTGACAAATACAGTACTGTGCAAACTTTTTAAACGTATGTTAAAAAGTTAAATAAGTAGGGCAAAAAAAGTAGTGAGGTAGTGTTCACGGATTCAATGTCCATTCAGACATCGGATGGCAGAGGGGAAGAAGCTGTTCCTGAATCGTTGAGTGTGTGTCTTCAGGCTCCTGTACCTCCTCCCTGATGGCAGAGGGGAAGAAGCTGTTCCTGAATCGTTGAGTGTGTGTCTTCAGGCTCCTGTACCTCCTCCCTGATGGCAGAGGGGAAGAAGCTGTTCCTGAATCATTGAGTGTGTGCCTTCAGGCTCCTGTACCTCCTCCCTGATGGCAGAGGGGAAGAAGCTGTTCCTGAATCGTTAAGTGTGTGTCTTCAGGCTCCTGTACCTCCTCCCTGATGGCGGAGGGGAAGAAGCTGTTCCTGAATCGTTAAGTGTTTGTCTTCAGGCTCCTGTACCTCCTCCCTGATGGCGGAGGGGAAGAAGCTGTTCCTGAATCGCTGAGTGTTTGTCTTCAGGCTCCTGTACCTCCTCCCTGATGGCGGAGGGGAAGAAGCTGTTCCTGAATCGCTGAGTGTTTGTCTTCAGGCTCCTGTACCTCCTCCCTGATGGCGGAGGGGAAGAAGCTGTTCCTGAATCGCTGAGTGTGTGTCTTCAGGCTCCTGTACCTCCTCCCTGATGGCGGAGGGGAAGAAGCTGTTCCTGAATCGCTGAGTGTGTGCCTTCAGGCTCCTGTACCTCCTCCCTGATAGCGGAGGGGAAGAAGCTGTTCCTGAATCGCTGAGTGTGTGCCTTCAGGCTCCTGTACCTCCTCCCTGATGGCGGAGGGGAAGAAGCTGTTCCTGAATCGTTGAGTGTTTGTCTTCAGGCTCCTGTACCTCCTCCCTGATGGCGGAGGGGAAGAAGCTGTTCCTGAATCGCTGAGTGTGTGTCTTCAGGCTCCTGTACCTCCTCCCTGATGGCGGAGGGGAAGAAGCTGTTCCTGAATCGTTGAGTGTGTGTCTTCAGGCTCCTGTACCTCCTCCCTGATGGCAGAGGGGAAGAAGCTGTTCCTGAATCGCTGAGTGTGTGTCTTCAGGCTCCTGTACCTCCTTCCCGATGACAGAGGGGAAGAAGCTGTTCCTGAATCGTTGAGTGTGTGCCTTCAGGCTCCTGTACCTCCTCCCTGATGTCAGAGGGGAAGAAGCTGTTCCTGAATCGTTGAGTGTGTGTCTTCAGGCTCCTGTACCCCCTCCCTGATGTCAGACGGGAAGAAGCTGTTTCTGAATCGTTGAGTGTGTGTCTTCAGGCTCCTGTACCCCCTCCCTGATGGTAGCAATGAGAAGAGGTCATGACCTGGGTGACGGTGGTCCGTAATGATGGATGCTACCTCCTTGGAGGCATTGCTCCTTGAAGATGTCCTGGATGCTAAGAGGCTTGTGCCCATGATTTTTACAAATTTGTGCAGCTTCTTTCGATCCTGTGCAGTAGTTTTTCTCCTCCCCCATTCAGGGGGTGACGCAGCCAATGAATAGCCCATCGAGTCCGAGCTGAGCTGGTCTTCTTCCTGGTCTCACCTTGTCTGAAATGTTGCAATTGAACCTGCAACTGGCAACTTGTTCCATGCTCTCACCTGCCTCTCAGTGAAGGCTCCTCTTAAATAATTCACCTTTCACCCTAAACCTATGACCTCCAGTTTACTCCTCAGTCAAGCTGAGGGGGAGAACTATCTTCCTTCACCATATTTATACCCCTCGTAACTTTGTATAGCTCCCCTAATTCTCCTGCGCTCCAGGTAATGACGTTCTAACCTCCCGATAGCTCAGGTCGTCAAGTCCCAGAATTCTCCTTGCAAATCCTCTCTGCAGTCTTTCAAGCCTGCTGAGATCCCTGTGTGCGTGGGTTTCCTCCGGGTGCTCCGGTTTCCTCCCACAGCCCAAAGGGGTACCAGCCGGTGGGTTAGTTGGTGTTTGTAAGTTGTCCCATGGTTAGCTGGGTCCCAGTGGAAATCGCGTCGAGAGACCTCTCTTTGCCTCATTTCTCTTCGCTCCCCGTCGGGGTCATTTGTCGATGAGCTGGTCCGTGATCTGTGTGATCGCGCTGGGGAGTTCTGTGCCGAGGTTTCTTGCTGGAGTTTCTCCTCCTCCGTCCGTGTCCTCAGATTCACCCCGGGGGGGTCGCTGCTTTGCCAAATCTCAAAGCTCTTCGTTATTAAGGCTCTCGTCGTGAGAATGCAGTCACCCTTCAGCACGGCCATCATTAACATCCTCACGCCGTATTACACCCGTGCTAATGATTTTCCCTGACACCTTAGGCACACTCCCCTCACTGGAAGTTGCACGCTGGTTCCCGGACATCGTGGAATAAATTGGTGAGGGAGCAAGAAAGTTTACACACACGGGGTGGGGGGGATGGGGGGGGCGGGGAGGCTGAGCGTGAGCTAATAGCTGATTGGCTGTGAGTGCCTCAGAGCCTATGTAAAGCACTCTCATTGGCTGATTGAAGTTTACCGTAATGGCGGCTGCTCTTGAGAAGTTGTCAGTGCCGTTTAGAATGAATGTTTTTTTAAAAAAAAATCCCAGTGAAGAATCGAATGACCGCGTTGTGACGAATCAGCTCTATGGGGGTTCTGCATAACCCTTGATAATAAACGTTCTTCCATTTTGTTTGCGCCGACAGCTCCAGGAGCAAGTGGGGGATCTCCAGCAGTGCCTGAAGGACATGGAGAAGCAAGTGAGGTTGGCCCAGCAGCAGCAGGCTCAGACCGCGGCCGAGCTGATGGTCACTCAGGCCGGTCAGGAGCAGAGCCAGAGGAGCCTCTGTGACGCCCAACAGGAGATCCAGCACTGGAAGTACAAATTCGAGAAGGTCGACGAAATCTTCTCAAAGAGTGAGGTAATGATTCGGGAAAATGCCCTTCTGTGACAGCTGCACGCACCGGGGAAAGTTTGCATGGATGTTTAGGATCACCTGAGTTGTTGGGAAAGATTGAACAGGTTAGACCTGTGTTCCTTGGAACGTAGAAAGTTGAGAGGAGATTCGATAGAGGTATTCATCATTCTGAGTGGCGTGTATCCACTGAGGTTGGTTGGGGCTACATCCAGAGGTCATGGGTTAAGGGTGAAAGGTGAAAAGATTAAGGGGGAACATGAGGGCTGTGAGAGTGTGGGACACGGGGTGCAAGGGGTGCACGCGAGCTCGATTTCAACGTTCGGGAGAAGTTTGGATGGTAGGGCCGTGGTCCCGGTGCAGGTGGCGGGAGGAGGGAGTTTAAACGGTTCAGCATGGGCTGGATGGGCCGAAGGGCCTGTTTCTGTGACACTCGTGCCTGGAGATGGCAAGAAATCAAGGGTAACCCCGACAGAGGTCCATCTTGCCCTCCGAGCCTCACCGCCCCCACCGGACCCGATTAACCCGAACCCAACCACGGGACCGTTTACCGGGACCCGGAGTGTCTGTGGACTGTGGGAAGGAGGCAGAGAAGACCCACACGTTCCACGAGCACGGAGGCTCCTTGGAGAACCGCACTGGAATTGAACTCCGAGCTGTAACCGTGTCGCAGTAGCCACTACGCCAACGTGACCCACCCTTCCTCGACTCTTTAAGCAGGTGTTTCCAGTCCAAGAATATCCCTTAGACATACATCGGTGGCCGTATGCTGCCTCCTCATAAGGCGGCCACAGAGTGTACACTCATGGCTTTCTGCTGAGGGTTCAGAGGTGACCTCCTGCACACCGCTGTTGTCACGCGTGGTTATTTGAGTTACTTGAAGCAGTCTGGCCGTTCTCCTCTGACCTCTCATTAACAGGACGTTTTTACCCATGAAATCGCCACCCACTCCCTGTAAGCTCTAGAGATTGTCGTGTGTGGAAAATCCCAGGAGATCAGCAGTTTCTGAGATACTCAAACCAACCCCGTCTGGCGCCAACAATCGTTCCAGGGTCAAAGTCGCTCACATCACATTTCTACCCTCCCCCCCCCCCCCCCCCCCATCCTGATGTTTGCTCTGAGCAACAGCTGAACCTCTTGGCCATGCCTGCATGCTCTTAAATATGGAGTTGCTGCCGCGTGATTGGCTGATGAGGTACTTGCATTAACGAGCAGGGGGACCGAATGAAGTGTATTGGTTCTCCTGTGGAGAGCTGGAGGATATGGATCTTTGGGGGACATCAGGAAATCGGACGATCTGAGGACGCGAGGAGGAGGAGGAGGAGGAAGAACGGGTGGGGAGGTTAGAACCCGGGAGGGTTGCTTTGATTCAACGAGCAAGGATGGGCTCAGAAGGAGGAGTCCTCCAGTGGCCAGTATGGGATTTGAGATGGCGTGTCCCCAGCAGGGATGGAGTCTTCTCTCTTTGACACCATAAGGCCACAAGATAGAGGAGCAGAATTAGGCCATTGGGCCCATCGAGACCGTTCCGCCATTTCATCATGGCTGATCCATTTCCCTCTCAGCCCCCAATCCCCTGCCTTCTCCCCATATCCCTTCTTGCCCTGACTGACCAAGAGTCTGTCAACCTCTGCCTTAAATGTACACAGCTGCCTGTGGCAACGAATTGCACAGATTCGCCACGCTCTGACTAAAGAAACCCCTCCACATCTCCGGTCTAAAAGGACGTCCCTGTCATCTGGGTTTAGTCTCACTCAGCACAGGAAACATCCTCTCCACATCCACCTTATCAAGGCCTGTCACCATTCGCTAGGTTTCAATGAGGTACCCCCTCATTCTTCTGAATTCCAGTGAGTACAGGCCCAGAGCCATCAAACGCTCTTCATATGACAAGCCATTCAATCCTAGAATCAATTTTCATTAACCTCCTTTGAACCCTCTCCAGTTACAGCTCAGGGTGGCAGAGATTGTAATTCAAATCCAGCGTCGCTGGTTTAAAAAAAGAGTTTTGACAGTACTGTGCGAATTATATTCAGGCACATATATATAGCTAGGATGCCCAAGACTTTTGCACACAGTACTATATTTGTCAACGTGGAGCAGGCTGCGAGTTTGTAAATCTGGCGGGAGCAAAGCATGTTGGGGATGGTGAGGGTGGGGCGCTGTGGGAGGGGTGTGGGGCAGGTGGTAGAGAAGGAATGCCAGGGGTCGGGGGTGCAGACACACCCAGCCCTGAGACACCAGGCAAGGTCATTTGATTCCAAACAATCGGTTTATTGATCATTACAGAATGTCTCTCTGGTGCTTCCCTCTCCCTTCCCCTCTTCCCAACCATGATCCCCCTCTCCCTGCCCACTCTCAGTCCACAATAGAGACCCGCATCAGAATCGGGTTTATCATCACTCACACGTTATGAAATTTTAAAATTTTTTGGCGGAAAATTACCTCCACTCTGTGCAAAAGACTCAGGCACCCTAGCTAAATATTATGTGCCCAAGTCTTTTGCACAGTCCAGTCCCTTCTTCCCCTGTGACCGCGTGGGTTTCCCCTGCGTGCTCTGGTTTCCTCCCACAGTCCGAAGGCATACGGGTTAGTAGGTTAATTGGTCATTGTAGATAGTCCTGTGAGTAGTCCAGGGTTAAGCCGGTGGGTTGCTTGGTGGTCCAGCCTGTTGGACTGGAAGGTTCCACGTTGCATTTCTAAATAAAAATAGAATTTTTGGGGGTTCAGGTTGGTGACCACTGAAATCAAAACGGCACACAAAATCTTATTTAAAAAAATTTACAGTATAAAATTAATTTTAACTGGTCTGTGGTGTAGGACGTGTGGTCTGTGTCTCTTAAGAAATCCTACTGATTGGTTGAAATGATGATATGATACAGCCCGCAGGATTCAAGATAGCTGAATGTCATTTCCCGTACTCAAGTGTAAAGGGGAATGGAACAATTGTTCCTGCTGAACCGATGCAGTACCCCCGAAAAAAGCTCGGTAACATAAAGAACACAATAATAAAACACAATAAATAGAAATACATTATTAAGTACATAGAGGCGTACAAAATTATGAGGGATGTAGATAGGGTAAATGCAGGCAGCCTTTATCCACAGGGGTAGGGGTGGGACAACAACTTGAAGTTTACTGTCATGAAGTTTGTTAACTTAGCAGCAGCAGTACAATGCAATACGTGAATATATAGATGGGAAGAGAAGTGAGTGAATCAATTATAGTAAGTATATAACAGTGCCTATAAAAAGATTTCCCCCTCCCCCCGAAAGTTTTCATGTTTTATTGTTTTACAACATTGAATCACAGTAGATTTAATGTCTTTTTTTTGACACCGATCAACAGAAAAGATTTTCGTGTCGAAGTGAAAACAAATTTCTACAAAGTGATCTAAATTTATGACAGTTATTAAACACAAAATAATTGATTGCATAATTGCTCATCCCTTTCAAGTCAGTATTTAGTAGATGCACCTTTGGTAGCAATTTCAGCCTCGAGTCTGTGTGGACAGGTCTCTATCAGCTTTGCACATCTGGACACTGCAAGTTTTCCCCATTCTTCTTTACACAACTGCTCAAGCTCTGTCAGATTGCATGGGGATCGTGAGTGAACAGCCCTTTTCAAGTCCAGCCACAAATTCTCAATTGGTTTGAGCTCTGGACTCTGACTTGGCCACTCCAGGACATTAACTTTGTTGTTTTTAACTTTGCTACGTAGCTTTGGCTTTATGCTTGGGGTCATTGTCTTGCTGGAAAACAAATCTTCTCCCAGGTCGCAGTTCTCTTGCAGACTGCATCAGGTTTTCCTCCAGGATTTCCCTGTACTTCACTGCATTCATTTTACCCTCTACCTTCACAAGCCTTCCAGGGCCTGCTGTAGTGAAGCATCCCCACAGCATGATGCAGCCACCACCATGCTTCACGGTAGGGATGGTGTGTTTTTGATGATGTGTGGTGTTTGGCTAATGTCACACATAGTGTTTAGTCAGACCATAGAACCTTCTTCCAGCTGACTTCAGAGTCTCCCACATGCCTTCTGGCAAACTCCAGCCGAGATTTCATGTGAGTTGTTTTTTTCAACAGTGGCTTTCTCGCCCTTAAAGCTGCAATTGGTGAAGCACCCGGGCAACAGTTGTTGTCTGCGCAGTCTCTCCCATCTCAGCCACTGGAGCTTGTAACTCCGCCAGAGTTGTCACAGGTCTCTTGGTGGCCTCCCTCACTCCTCCCCTTCTTGCACGGTCACTCAGTTTTTTTAGGATAGGCTGTTCTAGGCAGATTTACAGCTTTGCCATATTCTTTCCATATCTTGATGATTGACTTAACTGTAAGGGATATTCAGTGACTTGGAAATTTTCTCGTATCTGTAATGCTCACACTATCGGCCGATGTATGTCCAGGGGAAAATCCGTCCACCCGCCAAACCGTGTCTCCTGTATGCTTGAATGCTGTGAAATGCACGCTGGTACAAATTCGCACACACAATATCAGACCGCACACCATGTACGGTTACAAAATACACTTTATAAATCTTACTAGAACTAGGTAATTAATAGTGATACAATATATACAAAAGAAAAGGCGCCAAAACCTATCAGGGTTCAGTCAAATTGTGCACAACCGTTGGAGCTCAACTGTCGAAGTCTTCGGTCCACTATTCGATCTTCTCCGACCTCCTCGACCCAGCGCCTGGGACCAACCTCGGTGGTCGACCAGAGCGCATCCCGCACACCCTCCTTCCTCGCGATCTCCCCTCCAACTCCCCAAAAGTCTGCGCAACGCTAGCATACAGACCCACAAGAAAGAATAACATCTATCCCAATTGGTTAACAAATGAATACAATTCTCGTTATCAGTAATTATAACCCAAACAAGTCACGAGAGAAAGCACTCTCTCACCATAACAAAGAAGCATACTTACCTCTAACATAACAAAAGAAGCCATTTTGATTAACATACGTTTAAACATAAAGAAGAAACCCCTTACATATCCATCTCCTGATTTGTACTTTTCAATAACTTTTTCGCGGAGTTCCTTGGAATGTTTTTCTGTCTTCGTGGTGTAGTCTTTGCAAGGATACTGACTCGCCGGCAGTTGGACCTTCCAGATCCAGGAGTACAATCGATTGAAACACCTTGACTGTACACCGTGATCTCCATTTAACTAATTATGTGGCTTCTAAAACCACTTGGCTGCACCAGTGATGATTCAGTGTGTCATATTAAAGGGAGTGAATAACAATTGATTTGTGCTTTATATTTGTAATACATTTAGATCACTTTGTGGAGATCTGTTTTCACTGGAACACGAAAGAAACTTTTTCTGTCGATCAGTGTCAAAAAAAAGGCAAATTAAATCCACTGATTCAACGTTGTAAAACAATAAAACATGAAAAAATCTTGGGGGAGCGGTGAAAACCTTTTATAGACACTGTGCGGATATTAAATAGTTAGAAATAAAAATAGTGCAAAACAGAAATAATAAATATTTTAAAAGGGGTAATGGTTTAAGGATGAAGGGTGAATGTTTAAGGGGAACATGAGGGGAAACTTCTTCACTCAGAGGGTGATGATAGTGTGGAACGAGCTGCCAGTGCGTGTGGTGGATGTGAACTTGATTTCAACGTTTAAGAGAAGTTTGGATAGGCACATGGATGGTAGGGTTATGGTCCCATTGCAGGTTGATTGGGAGTAGGCACTTCAAATGACTCGTCGTGGACTAGATCGGCTGAAGGGCCTGTGTTTTGTGCTGTACTTTTTCTTATGACTCTAAGATCGTTCACGTACTGTACATTGATGGTCTGTCCATAAAGTGACGCTGGGCACAGGAGTGACTGCACATAAGGTGACTCTGACGGGAAATGGTGAAGTAGTGGCGTTTGGGGGTGTGGAGGGGTGGGTCAGTAGGTGATTGGGGGTGTGGAGGGGTGGGTCAGTGGGTGATTGGGGGTGTGGAGGGGAGGGTCAGTAGGTGATTGGGGGTGTGGAGGGGTGGGTCAGTGGGTGGTTGGGGGTGTGGAGGGGTGGGTTAGTGTTGATCAGCCTTGGGGAAAGTCACTGTTTTTGTAACCAGTTTGCTCCCTTATCAAGTGAATGAATGTTTTGATTCTATGTGGAACTGTTAATCCAAACTCCAGGTGAGTGAAGCAAAGCAGAAGATAAGCTTATGCATGATGGTTTGATCTCCCACCTCACCCAGAACATAATTCCATTACGTACAAGTAATCCCGTTGAATTGAAATTGATTTCCTGTTCCAAATGAGGCGTCCAGAAGAAACGATCATCAGGCGCCCGTGCAGCCACTGTGGGTGGGTCCCTACGCGAATAGATTCCGGTTGACGTCAATGCGCGCCTTTCCGCCAGGAGATGTGCAACTCCTGATTTCCGCGCTGTTTGGCTTCGCCTTGCGTGAGCATGGCCATTTCTGGTCCATTGCGGCGGTCCCTTTTAAAGGGCAGTCCAGTTGATTCTACGGGTCTCTGTCCGTCTGGGTTGACCATGGTACACAAACCAGGTCAGTACGATACGGAGAGCCAGCTGCTGCCCGTGTAGCGGGTTCCCCCTCCCCACGCAGCTGACGAACCCAAAGGAACGGCAGAGACCGATACAGTTTGGCCCCAGGAGTTGCCAGTCAGTGTTGAACGCGACATAGGACTGCCTTAGGGACTCCAGTTCCCGGTTTTTCCCTCAGGATTTACTCCCAAAGCCTTCCCCGTGAGTGTGAGGCAGCGGAGGTTTGAGATCAGAGTTTTCCTTCTCCTAGATGAGCTGCCAACGACAGCTGACGAGTCCCATTTGCCCGGAGCGACTGGTTTTAAGGCGCCAGTAGCTCCCCCCCCCCTCCCCTTTGCCCCTTCTCCTGTCAGTAGAAACGGTTCCACTGGGCTTAATAGCTTGGCCACACCTGAAGGGCAGAAGCTGAACTTGGTTGTCAGAGGCTATTTGAGGCACACGCCATTGGGAGCGTTTAATAGGCAGAGGGAGCTTGTCCCCATTACCACCCCCCAGATATAACAACCTTAAGGAACCAATTGATTCTGCTCACCTCCAGTAACTTCTGTGGAATAAAGTGACTACTTTGACTTTTAAACTGCACCTTATTCAAGCTCTTTAAGCAGGGGGAGGGGTGGGGGTTACAAAGCACTTTATGGAAATACTGTAGGTTGCAAGGTTGAGTCCTCTAGCAGCCTGAAACGTGACTCTGGTCTGCTTCTGGACCCTTGCCCAAGTCAGGGTGGCGCAGTGGCGAATCGCTCACCGTAACCCACGTTCAGTCGTAAGCTATGCTCCCTCTTAAGCTGTGCGCGTGTGTGCATGCACACACGTTTTTCAACCAGCGCACAAAGGAAATTAATGTGCGCACGAAAGGTTAGTTACCTAAAATAACATAGTAATTAATAATTGTACTTAACTGAAAATGATCTTTTAGCTAAATGTTTCTGTTAACTAGTTAGTCAGTTTTTCAAATACCACAACGCACGTCACTAATTTACGTCAGCTCGCATTTCCTGTTCCGGTTTGTACAGCTGCATCACGGCAGTAGCCATCTTTGGCAGACAGTGTTCCTATCGTAAAGTTTACAGAGATCCGTTTCAAATCCTGTAGATAGCTCACTAAGTTTTTATTGAAAAAAATATTGATCCGCTGTGTCGAATTTAAAAGAAGCGAAGGGCGCGAAGCGCGGAAGAACTGCAAATTTGTTTGAAGTTGAATGGCTTAACAAAATAATAGAAACTGCTACACCGAGAGCTCATGAGGTCATGAACGTTCAGCTATGAGAAATATTTATGTATGATTCGGATACTGGAGTTATCTGTGTTGTCGTGACGCGAAAGTTGCTGGAGAATTTGCTAGCGGCAAGAAGTGGGATGATGTTTGGAAAGTTGACTTTTTGAGGCGTCATTTGGCAAGTAAGTCGCATTTGGATGGTGTACAAAAGCTCAGGCAACAAAACCCGTCGTTACCCGTTACAGGAGCGCTGCGCATGTTACGGTTGAGTGCGGATGAGCAAGAGCAAAAAACGATCAAACCCAGAGTAGATCAAAGACAGGAGAGAGAAAGTAACAGAGTGACTTAAATCAGTATGTTATTTTGTTGTTGTTCTGTGCAGTTTTACCTCAAGTATTTTGTAAACCTACATAAACTGTGCCATGCGCACTTTAAGTGCGCACGTACTTCTGTCACAGGAAAAGAATTTGCACAACATAAGATTTTTGCGCACACTGACTGCTAAAAATTAGAGGGAACGTTAGTTGTAAGGAGTCTGCACGTTGGGGTGGTCCGCGCTGGGAGCCTGACTGAGCACAGGGCTGCACCCACCCCCTCCCCTCCCTGGATCACGATGGTTAGCATACCGTGACTTCTTCCCAGCTTGACCGCGCCAGCCATCGCGGGAGAGGTGAACGTAACCCCCAAGGAGTAAAACAGAGGAGTAGAACTGCTCTGGAGGGCACAGATGAAGCCCCCCAGGGATCAAGTGAAGACAAATTCAGGGCTTTCGTAAATGAGAAGAGATGCTTGTGGGGGGGGCGGGGGGGGTGTGTTTGGTCTGTCTTGCCAGCAGAGTCAGGGGTGGTAGGGTAGGGTAGATGTCAGTGCAATGCTTTACAGTACCAGCGACCGGGGTTCGATTCCTGTCGCTGCCTGTAAGGAGTTCGTACGTTCTCCCCCCCATGACCGCGTGGGTTTCCTCCCACAGTCCAAAGACATAACTGGTTGGTGGGTTAATTGGTCTTTGTAAATTGTCCCGGGATTAGGCAGGGGTTAAATCGGGGGTTGCTGTGCAGGATGGCTCAGAGGGCCAGAAGGGTGGGTTCCAGGATGGATCTCAAATAGATAAGTCGATAAAACACACCAGCGATTCTCGGTTTAAGTCACAAGAGCTCCGGTTGTCGCACTCAAAGCATTCTGTTAGTAGAAACCCTGCTAAGACCATAGAAATCTATCCATGTCTGTCTGTTGTGCTTCTAGGCTTGCGCTGAGGTGGCTATCTCGGCCGACCATCCGGTCCAGAAGGAGATTGCAAGCTTAAAGGCTAAGCTACTGACAGGGAAGTCCTGCTATGTGCAGAAGTACAAGGAATGCCAGAAACTGCATAAGCAGATCAACAAGTTGAAAGCCTTGTTGGTAGGTTGGTAGGACCTCCACCTGCGAGTAAGCAGCCCAGCCGAGACCTATAGATCCGGGGCTGTTTAAAGTCATTTCCTGTACGCGAGGGTAAGGGGAACAAAGTAATTGTTACTCCCGATCTGGTGCAGCACAGAGAAAGACACAGTGAGATAAAGAACACAATAATAGTGATTAAAAAGACCAGAAGATATGGGAAGAGAATTAGACCATTTGGCCCATCAAGAGCATTCCATTATTTCAACATGGTTGATCCAATTTTCCCCTCGGCCTCAATCTCCTGCCTTCTCCCTGACTAGTCAAGAATCTAGCCTTAAGTATGCCCAGTGACTCGGCCTCCGTCTGTGGCAACAAATTCCACAGATTCTCCACCCTCTGGCTAAAGAAATTCCTCCTCATCTCAGTTCTAATCAGACATCCCCCCTACCCCCGAGGCTGTGTCCTCTGGCCCTAGACTCACCCCCCCCTCCCACCTCCCTGTAGCCACTCTATTGAAGCCTTTCACCATTCGATAGGTTTCAGTGAGATTTCCCCCTGCCTCCCCGACGTTCTTTTGAATTCCAGTGAGTACAGGCCTAGAGCCTAAATCCGTTTCTCATGTGGTAACCCTTCCAATCCCGGAATCGGTTTAATGAACCTCCTTTGGACCCTCTCCAGTGTCAGCACAACCTTTCTTAGACCAGGGGCCCAAAACTGCTCACCCGCGCCTTCAATCCTCAGCATTACATCCTTGCTTTTTCTATTCTGGTCCCCTCAAAATGAATGCTGGCTTTGCGTTTGCCTTCCTCACCACCCACTCAACCTGCAAATTAACCTTTGGGGGGGGGGGGGGGCGGGGGGAAGAAACACAATAAATATAAATACATAAGATAGCTCATACACACAGATTGATTGTGTGTCCATAAAGTGACGCTGGGCACAGGAGTGTCTGTACGTAAGGTGACTCTGACAGGAGATGATAAAGTAGTGGTGGTTGGGGGTGTGTGGAGGGGTGGGTTGGTGGGTGGAAGGGTTGACCAGCCTCACTGCTTGGGGAAAGGTAACTGTTTTTGGTGGACCTATAGCAGGAAGCCACAGTTCTTCCTCGTTTTAAGCACTCCTGTTTATTGTGGTCACAGCCGTGATTGGACTTGAGATCAGATCGTTTGGATGGCTCTAAATTATTGGGACTTTTAATTACTGGATCTCAGACTCTCGCCATCCTTTACAAAGGTTACCTACGATTTTTTATTACATGCTGACTAACGTTGGGCTATTTCATGTTTTGACACTGGCCCAGAAATTCTACCCACTAATATCCCATATCCGTACGCTAACCTCCTAACTTTTACTTTTTATATAATTCTTCATAATAATTGACTGTCATGCCCCTGACCAACACACCACAGCAAATTCCTAATGCATGTCAACATAGACTGCAAATACAGTTGGTCCTTGACCAGGTCCCACACCACCAGGGACAGTTATTTCCCCGTCAACCATCAGGATGGAGGTACAGGAGCCTCAGGTCCCACACCACCAGGTTCAGGAACAGTTATTACCCCTCAGCCATCAGGAAGGAGGTACAGGAGCCTCAGGACCCACACCACCAGGTTCAAGAGCAGTTATTACCCCTCAGCCATCAGGAAGGAGGTACAGGAGCCTCAGGTCCCACACCACCAGGTTCAGGAACAGTTATTTCCCCTCAACCATCAGGAAGGAGGTACAGGAGCCTCAGGACCCACACCACCAGGTTCAAGAGCAGTTATTACCCCTCAGCCATCAGGAAGGAGGTACAGGAGCCTCAGGACCCACACCACCAGGTTCAGGAGCAGTTATTACCCCTCAACCATCAGGAAGGAGGTACAGGAGCCTCAGGACCCACACCACCAGGTTCAGGAGCAGTTATTACCCCTCAACCATCAGGAAGGAGGTACAGGAGCCTCAGGACCCACACCACCAGGTTCAAGAGCAGTTATTACCCCTCAGCCATCAGGAAGGAGGTACAGGAGCCTCAGGACCCACACCACCAGGTTCAGGAGCAGTTATTACCCCTCAACCATCAGGAAGGAGGTACAGGAGCCCCAGGACCCACACCACCAGGTTCAGGAACAGTTATTAACTGTCAGCCATCAATCTCCTAAACAATTGTAGGTAACGTCACTCACCCCAACACTGAACTGATGCGCAACCTATGGAGTCATTTTCAAGGACTCTACAACTCACATTTCCAGTACTACTTATTTTCTTGTAATTTATCTGTTTCTTTACACATTGGTTGTTTGTCAGTCTTGGTAGCTTTTCATTGGCTCTAATATATTTCTTTGTTCTGCTGTGAATGCCTGCAAGAAAGTGAATCTCCGGGTAGTCTTTGGTGACGTAGACATGTCATAGTGCGATCACTTCAGTCGGGGACGATGTTCTCCTCAGGGATTGTCTGTCAGGTGGCTGTAGAGGCCGATCATTCCGGAGCAGTGTGGGCGAGTGTTGGTGGTGCCTGTGGTCGGTGGTCGGGTCTTTCGGCTGTCCGGCCTCTCCTTTCACAGCTGCCTCCTCAACGGATCTCCTCCCGGAGGATCTGTCGAGTGCAGTGCCTGCACCTCAGTTACACGGTGGAGCGTCCCGGTAGAGTAGCGGGTGAGCGCCACGCCGTTCCAGCTCGGAGATGGTTGTGGAGTTCGGAGGTCCGTTCCGTGAGGGGTCTCAGTGGAATGGGTGAGTTTGCCCCGAGTGCCCCGGTTCCCTCCCACAGCCCAAAGACGTACTGGGTAGCTTAGTAGGTTAATGGGTAAATTGCCCCGTGGTTAGGTTAGGGTTAATTGTGGTCATCAGGAGATGGTAGGGTGGTGCGACTCAAAGAGCCTACTTCGCACTGGCAAGAGTCAGAGGTCTGGGATATTTCATTAAATAAATGCAAACTTTGATGGTAAGTTTCCTTTAAACTTTGAACTTCTGATCTTTGAACATGCGTTGGCCGTGATAGGGGAGCCTTTCCTGTCCAATTTCCCCTACCCGAATGGGAGTGGTTAGGCCACTGGCTCTCCGTGAGACTTGTCCTCAGGCTGTAACTGAGCGATGGGGCCTGCTCCATGCGCCCCTGACAACCTGCGGGTCGTGATGCACGTGGTGCCTGGGTCAGGGATGATGGTGACTCGCTAAACCAGACCGAAAGAATAAAGGAATTAGCTGGCCAGAAAGTGAGACTTGCGACCATCCAGGATGAAGTGGCTTTTTCCAGCAGCAGTGGAGGTGGGAGCAGGCCCCTGCTGATATAGGACGAGTAGACATGCAGGTGTGACGCTGCAGTGCGTTGTCTGATGTAACGTTCGAAGTTCAAAATAAATTTATTATCACCGTACATTCACCTTGAGATCCATTTCCTTGCAGTTACAGGCAAATAAAGAAATATGATAGAATGTGTGAAGAACTATGACAAACGTACACAAACGTAAAAGACCTACAGAAGAGCCTTCTCTTTGTGTGGGTTTAGATAGTGTTCAGGCACCTCAAACACAAATTGAAGGAATATCAACACTCAGCAGAGTTTCTTAAACACGAGAGATTCTGCAGATGCTGGAGAGAGAGAGAGAGAGAGAGAGATATCGACACACATACCCAAAGGCGTGTGTGTGCTCACACACACTGACATACATTCACAATCACACACCCACACATTACACACACTCATGTAGACACACTGTCACACACACACTCTCAGACACACATACATTCACAATCACACACATTACACACACTCACACAGACAGACACATTCACAATCACACACATTACACACACTCACACAGACAGACATACATTCACAATCACACACCCACACATTACACACACTTATTCAGACTCAGCACAGACGTAGACACACTCTCCCTCTCACACACACTGAAATGCATGCACACACATAGACACTTTGTCGCACAGATACACACACACACAGATGTACATTCACAATCACTCACACACACACACAGACACACTCACACTAAGCACACACATGTATTCTCTCTCACGCTCTGTCATACTCTCTCACATGCCCACACATACAGACACTTTGTCGCACGCGCACACACAATGCTGGAGGAACACAGCAGGTCAGGCAGCATCTATGGAGAGGAATAAACAGTTTGAGTTTTCATGCCAAGATCTTTCATCAGGATGGGGGAAAGAAACCGGAAGGTTGGAGGTGGGGGTTGCAGAGGTACATTAAAAGATAATAGGTGAAACCAGGCGAGTGGGTGCAGGAGGGGAGATGAAGCGAGAAGCTGGGCAGTGATAGGCGGAAAAGGTAAAGGGCTGAACCCGATTTGGTCCGAATCGTCGGCTGTTCATTCCTCTCTTTGCTGCCAGGCCTGCTGGAGTTCCTCAGAGCCCCTTCCTTTGCCGCTTCCCAGCTGGTAGTGATGACCTTTTCGATGACTTGAAAGTGCTCTATTGCCAGCGCTCCCTTGCTTTCTGAAATTAAAAATGCAATATCTTGTTTTCTGTGCGACAGGAAGATAAGAGCAAATGTCACTGTCCCATCAAGGAGGGTGCTGAGATCACAGAAATTGCAGAGACAGGTAGAGAAATGGCTGGGGTGGGGAGGGGGGAAGGAAGGATGCCTTAAGTGTAGAGCCTATCTATATAACGAATTTCAAAACATTATCTCCAAAAAAAAAAGGACTTCAGATATTTACCACATGTACATCAAATCCGCCAGCAGTCAACACAGTCTGAGGATGTGGCCACAACTTACTAACCCCAACCCCGTAGAACCCGAATGTGGGAGGAAACCAGAGCACCCGGAGGAAACCCACACAGTCACAGGGAGAGGCTCTCCCGAGAGCGTACGAACTGAACCCAGATCGCCGGTGCTGAAAAGCCTTGTGCTGACCGCTGGGCTACCATGCGGCCCAGTAAAGCTAAGTTGTCCAGGCTGGGATTTTGCAGGACGGGTTTAAAGCCCTGACCGTGTGTGGGGAGACCTCTGTGACACCATCTTGTCAGGGTGCCATTCAGCTCACTGGGAGCCCCTGGTGGAGAGGCCTGGTACTGCAGCCCACTGTCAGTTCTCTGTTCAGGCAAGGGCCTGGCTAATTTCAAACTGGGCCGTTCACAGCCCACGTACAAACTGGGCCGTTCACAGCCCACGTACAAACGCTGCAAAGAATGAAGGTCCCTGTGGCACAGCTGTCTGTGAGTGGAGGCGGGGGAGTTCACCTACCTGCAGAAAGATATCAGTAAACTTCAGAGACTACAGGGAAAATTCACATGGGAATTGCCGAGGCTAGGGGCCCTGAGTGATAGGGAAGGGTTGAATACTTTATTCCCTGGAGCGTAGGAGAATGAGGGGAGATTTGATAGAGACATACAGAATTATGAGTGGGTACAGTTCGGGCAAAGGTGCAAGATGGACTTTTTGAGTGAGATTGGAACCGGAGGGTGAAACATGAAATGTTTAAAGGGAACGTGAAGGTGTACCTCTTCCCAAAGAAGTGCAGAACGAGCTGGCGGACGCGGGTTCAATTCTAACATTTGGGGAAGTACGTGGATTTGTGGTCCAACGATGGGACTACGTGGAATTTATAGATGGGCCAAAAGCCCCAATTCTGTCCTGCAGTCCCCTACCACTCCAGCTATTGTCTCTCAGCTCCCACGACCCAGGTTGGAGCCTGATGTCTGGTGTTGCCTGCATAGGGTTTAAACATTCCCCCTGTGACCACAGTAGACGAGCGTACGTCAGAACAACATTGACAGCCGTAATGCGCCTGCTCCGGTTTCCTCGCACATCCCAAAGGCACGCAGATCGATAGGTTAATTGCAGACATCCCACCTCTCCCACAAATTGATGGTGCTACCTCCCTGAAGTGAGTTTTTGCAGGGTGGGATGTCTGTAATTGTTCACTGTAGATTGCCCCATCGGATGTTGGTGGTGTAGGGGAGGAGGAGGAGGAGGGGGGGGTCGATAGAATCTGAAATAATTTGGGGTAGAATTAGTCTAAATGGTTGGGGCGAACTCGGTGAGCCAAAGGACCGGTCTCCGAGCTCCAAATCTCTCTCAGGCTGAATTTTTTTAAAAAAATTAAATCCGACCCCACCACTTCCCCGCAGTGCAGCTTGATTTCAAAAGCGATAGTTCCAATTTGTCGGCGTCACGCACAACCTCTGGTCTCGTAGACAGTGGACTACCATCCTAAAGGCCTAGAGAGAGTGGGTGAAGAGGATGTTTCCTCTCGTGGGGGAGTCTGGGTCCCGAGGGCACAGCCTCAGAATACTGGGGCGTTCTTTTAGAACGGAGGTGAGGAGGAATTTCAGATTGCCAGAGGGCGGTGAATCTGTGGAATTCATTGCCGCAGACGGCTGTGGAGGCCGAGTCACTGGGTGTATTTAAGGCGGAGGCTGATTAGTCGGGGCGTCAGAGGTTACGAGGATCAGGCAGGAGAGTGGGGTTGAGAGGGTTAATAAATCATGACGGAATGGTGGAGCAGATTCAGTGGGCTGAATGGCCTAATTCTGCCCCTTGAGATGATTTTTTTTGTGGGGCATTTGAGGAATTGAACTTGCAAAGAGCTTTGGCGTTCTGTACAAGAGCCTGCCGGTCGAGCCCGTGGAGTCACCCCCGGAGCGCGTATTTCGGGTCATCGCTTCTTATAACGGGGCAGCAACGTGAAGGGTTAACTCTGGTTCTCTCTCCACAGAGGCTCGCTGACCGACTGGACGTTTTCCGGCAATTGTCTAGTCTTGTATCTAGTCTGGGCACCCGTGGCCAGAAGTCCTTCAGAAAGTCCAGTCGGATCTTTTAATGTCCAACTTCCTTTTCTGTTTAAAAATAAAAGACCATGTAAAAAGACAGCAGTTCCGGTGATACTGAGCTGTGTGAACCTTCCCTGCCTCTCTAACACAGATATGACCGTCAGGCGTCGGTGTAGTGTGGCGAACACTGAGATACACCTGCAGAGCTCCGCCCGCTCTGCGCCGTTCTGCGGATACGCCCGTGGAACTTCCCGTGCTCTGCGCCGTTCTGCGGATACGCCCGTGGAACTTCCCGTGCTCTGCACCGTTCTGCGGATACGCCCGTGGAACTTCCCGTGCTCTGCGCTGTTCTGCGGATGTGCCCGCGGAGCTCCGCCTGCTCTGCGCCGTTCTGCGGATACGCCCGTGGAGCTCCGCCTGCTCTGCACCGTTCTGCGGATACGCCCGTGGAACTTCCCGTGCTCTGCGCTGTTCTGCGGATGTGCCCGCGGAGCTCCGCCTGCTCTGCGCCGTTCTGCGGATACGCCCGTGGAGCTCCGCCTGCTCTGCGCCGTTCTGCGGATACGCCCGCGGAACTCCGCCCGCTCTGCGCCGTTCTGCACCTTCCCTGTAACCTTTGGGTCCGGCGTCTAAGAAGCTCTCATTCGATTTCTCTCTGGATGACTCCACCTCCCTTTCAGGACAGGGTTTCCCAACCTTTTTAATGCCGTGGACCGATGTTGTTTTAGAAGATATCCTTGAGGTGTGTTTGTGAAAGACAGATTTTGAACTTGACCCATTTCAGCGTAGGTGCAGGCCGTAGACTCGTAAGCCTTCCGTTCTCTAGACCGCTCCCCCCTCCCCCATCTTTGTTCCCTCACCTTGTTCCCTGCGCCCCCTTGCGATCAGCGCAGCACGCTCAGCGTTTGGGTTGTCCGTCGAGCAGCCGGGGACTGAATTCGCTGAGGTCCTTTTCTGAATGGCAGGCAGTGACTAGTGGGTAACCGCAAGGCTTGGTGCTGGGACCCCAGTTGTTTACAATATATATTAATGATTTAGACGAGGAAATTAAATGCAGCATCTCCAAGTTTGCGGATGACACGAAGCTGGGCGGCGGTGTTAGCTGTTAGGAGGATGCTAAGAGGATGCAGGGTGACTTGGATAGGTTAGGTGAGTGGGCAAATTCATGGCAGATGCAATTTAATGTGGATAAATGTTATCCACTTTGGTTGGAAGAACAGGAAAACAGATTATTATCTGAATGGTGGCCAATTAGGAAAAGGGGAGGTGCAACGAGACCTAGGTGTCATTGTACACCAGTCATTGAAGGTGGGCATGCAGGTACAGCAGGCGGTGAAAAAGGCAAATGGTATGTTGGCATTCATAGCAAGAGGATTCGAGTACAGGAGCAGGGAGGTTCTACTGCAGTTGTACAAGGCCTTGGTGAGATCGCACCTAGAGTATTGTGTGCAGTTTTGGTCCCCTAATCTGAGGAAAGACATTCTTGCCATAGAGGGAGTACAAAGAAGGTTCACCAGATTGATTCCTGGGATGGCAGGACTTCCATATGAAGAAAGACTGGATCGACTAGGCTTATACTCACTAGAATTTAGAAGATTGAGGGGGGATCTTTTTGAAAAGTATAAAATTCTAAAGGGATTGGACAGGCTAGATGCAGGAAGATTGTTTCTGATGTTGGGGAAGTCCAGAACGAGGGTCACAATTTAAGGATAAAGGGGAAGCCTTTTAGGACCGAGATGAGGAAAAACTTCTTCACACAGAGAGTGGTGAATCTGTGGAATTCTCTGCTACAGGAAACAGTCGAGGCCGGTTCATTGGCTATGTTTAAGATGGAGTTAGATATGGCCCTTGTGGCTGAAGGGATCAGGGGGTATGGAGAGAAAGCAGGTACAGGGTTCTGAGTTGGATGATCAGCCATGATCATACTGAATGGTGGTGCAGGCTCGAAGGGCCGAATGGCCTACTCCTGCACCTATTTTCTACGTTTCTATCTTTTAGGTCAGGGCAGGACTTTGGCTGCCGAGCGGGGCAGGCAGTTCTGAGTGACCTGCATGCTGCTGGGCTTAGGAGCATTTATTTTTACTGACTCATGCACAAAGTTGTGCCTTTTCATTGCACGCTGTTTTTAAGAGCCGATGCTGCGTCGTAGCACAGAAGATGGCTTTTGTTTGGCCCAACATATTCTGCTTCCATCGAAATAATCTAGTAAATTCCACTGTGCCCTCAGCACCAATCCTAATTCTTGGCCAAGAGCCTGACAAATTTGTTATTGTCAGAATCGGGTTTATTATCACCAACGTATGTCGTAAAATTTGTTCCTTTGTAGCAGCAGTACAGCACGATACATTTTTTTTTTTTAAAAACTACTATAAGTTTTGAGAAGTATCAAAAGATTAAGTAAGCAGGGCAAATCCACTTGTTAGTCAATTCCTTCGATAGGTTCTTTCTGTGGCTGCTGAACTACATGCTTAAATATTCCTCTCTTGGAGGGTGGGACGAGCACCAGCACAAGTGGTGCCCGAAGGCTCGATTTTCAGTGCTGAAAGAGAAGCTCGGATAGGCGCACAGACACGAGGACATCTGCGGACAGGGGAGCACCCGCAGAACGCTGGAGGAACTACCCTGCAGGCCAGGCAGCGTCCGCGGAAGGCTCTCGGCCCGAAAGGTCCGACTGTTTAATCTTTTCCCCAGATGCTACCCGGCCTGCCTCCAGCATTGGGTGGGTACGTGGACGGGAGGGCTGTGGTCCAGGTTCAGCTCGATCTCAGCAGCCAGGGAATTTGAGGCTGCTGGCTGTCTTGAGTCCCAGTGCCGTTGGGAAACAGGCTGGGGCTCGAGCTGAGGGTGCGTGGCTCTGCTGTGACGGTTACACGCAGTGGGTTTGTGAGACGGTTTGATTCAGATGCGCCGTTTCTGAGCGGCCCGACCCAGCGAGCCCCGATTTAACCCTAGCCCTAATCACGGGACAACTTGCAGCGACCAGTGAACCCAGCGGCCGGTACGCCTTTGGTCTGCAGGAGGAAACCGGGGCGCCCGACCCACGCGGCCACGGGGAGAGCGGACGAGCTCCTTAAAGAGAGTGGCGGGAATCAAACCCGGGTCGCCGGTACCGTGGAGCGTTGCGAGATGGTGTCGTGGACTGAAGAGGCCGAGGACCACAGATCCTTTGAGCGGAACTCAAAGATGCCAAATCTCCGGAGGCGTTGAGGGGTGGAATGGGGCAGCACACCAGTCCCCCACCCCCGAGAGACGCGGACATCTGAAAACATTTCAGAATCAAAACCGGGTTTAATATCGTGGGGACATGTCGTGAGGTTTGCTCTTTTATGGCAGAGCTCCATTGAGTTGTAATCAGAAATGGTGCAAAACAGAGAGATGGTGTTTATGGGTTCAACGAACTGTTCAGAAATCTGACGGCAGAGGGGAAGAAGCTGTTTCTGAAACATTGAGTGTGTATCTTCAAGCTCCTGTACCTCCTCCCTGATGGCAGAGGGGAAGAAGCTGTTTCTGAAACATTGAGTGTGTATCTTCAAGCTCCTGTGCCTCCTCCCTGATGGCAGAGGGGAAGAAGCTGTTTCTGAAACATTGAGTGTGTATCTTCAAGCTCCTGTACCTCCTCCCTGATGGCAGAGGGGAAGAAGCTGTTTCTGAAACATTGAGTGTGTATCTTCAAGCTCCTGTGCCTCCTCCCTGATGGCAGAGGGGAAGAAGCTGTTTCTGAAACATTGAGTGTGTATCTTCAAGCTCCTGTGCCTCCTCCCTGATGGCAGAGGGGAAGAATCTGTTCCTGAATCGTTGAGTATGTGTCTTCAGGCTCCTGTACCTCCTCCCCGATGGCAGAGGGGAAGAAGCTGTTCTTGAATCGTTGAGTGTGTGTCTTCAGGCTCCTGTACCTCCTCCCTGATGGCAGAGGGGAAGAAGCTGTTCCTGAATCGTTGAGTGTGTGTCTTCAGGCTCCTGTACCTCCTCCCTGATGGCAGAGGGGAAGAAGCTGTTCCTGAATCGTTGAGTGTGCGCCTTCAGGCTCCTGTACCTCCTCCCTGATGGCAGAGGGGAAGAAGCTGTTCCTGAATCGTTGAGTGTGTGTCTTCAGGCTCCTGTACCCCCTCCCTGATGGCAGAGGGGAAGAAGCTGTTCCTGAATCGTTGAGTGTGTGTCTTCAGGTTCCTATACCTCCTCCCTGATGGCAGAGGAGAAGAAGCCGTTCCTGAATCGCTGAGTGTGTGTCTTCAGGCTCCTGTACCTCCTCCCTGATGGCAGAGGGGAAGAAGCCGTTCCTGAATCCCTGAGTGTGTGTCTTCAGGCTCCTGTACCTCCTCCCTGATGGCAGAGGGGAAGAAGCTGTTCCTGAATCGTTGAGTGTGTGTCTTCAGGCTCCTGTACCCCCTCCCTGATGGTAGCAATGAGAAGAGGTCACGAGTGCATTACTGAAGATGTCCTGGATGTCAGGGAGGCTGGTGCCCCCCCCCAGATGGATTTGGGTGAGTTTACAACCCTCTGCGGCTTTTCCCCAGTGCCCCGCATTGTCAACCACCCCCCCCCCCCACCCCAGATGGCGATGCAGCCCGTCAGATTGTCTGTAGAAATTTACTGGAGTCTTTTGTTGACGTACCAAATCTCGGTCAAACTCCCCAACGGAGCCACTGGGGTGTCGTATTTGATGTTGGGCCCAGGACAGATCTTCAAGGCACGCAGGGACTTGAAGCAGGTTGGTCTCACGCCATCCTGACTTGGAAGTATCGCTCCTTTCTTTCGTCGTTAATGGATCTAAATCCTGGAGCCCCTTTCCAACAGCAGGGTCGGCAAGCCTTTCCCAGGACTCTAGTGGGTCCCAAAGGCTGGCGCCGTGACCTAGGTTCACAAGGGCAATGTCAGACCAGCAGCAGATGGCAGGGATAGGCAGAAACTGGCAGTGATTCGATCGTTTAGTCCTGTGGACAAGCCTCAGGCACACCTATATAGCGAGGGGGCTCAAGGCTTCTGCACAGTTCTGTAGTAATTTTACTCTACTGCTGTCTTTAAAAAAAACACCAAATTTCATAATACATGTGAGTGATGATAAACCTGGGTCTCTGTTGTGGACTGAGAGTGGGAAGGAGGGCAGGGAGAGGGGGAGTCATGGGGAAGGGAGAGGGGAGAGGGGAGGGAGCGGGAATCACCAGAGAGACAGTCTGTAATGGATAAATAAACCGATTGTTCGGAATCAGATGACCTTGCCTGGTGGCTCAGGGCCGGGTGTGCCTGCACCCGCCCCCACCCCTGGCGCTCCTCCTCTGCCACCCGTCCCACACCCCTCCCCTCGCGCTCCACCCTCACCATTCCCCACATCCTTTGCTCCCGCCAGATTTACAAACTCGCTCTCCGCTCTACGTTGACAAATACAGTACCGCGTGCAGAAGTCTCAGGCACCTTGGCTGCTTTTATGTGCTGAAGACGTTTGTACAGTGCTGTATTTTCATGTTTTATAAGTTTTTGATATTTATATAAGAGGATGCAGGGTGACTTGGATAGGTTAGGTGAGTGGGCAAATTCATGCCAGATGCAATTTAATGTGGATAAATGTGAGGTTATCCACTTTGGTTGCAAGAACAGGAAAACAGATTATTATCTGAATGGTGGCCGATTAGGAAAAGGGGAGGTGCAACGAGACCTGGGTGTCATTGTACACCAGTCATTGAAGGTGGGCATGCAGGTACAGCAGATGGTGAAAAAGGCAAATGGTATGTTGGCATTCATAGCAAGAGGATTTGAGTACAGGAGCAGGGAGGGTCTACTGCAGTTGTACAAGGCCTTGGTGAGACCGCACCTAGAATATGGTGTGCAGTTTTGGTCCCCTAATCTGAGGAAAGACATTCTTGCCATAGAGGGAGTACAAAGGTTCACCAGATTGATTCCTGGGATGGCAGGACTTTCATATGAAGAAAGACTGGATCGACTGGGCTTATACTTACTGGAATTTAGAAGATTGAGGGGGGATCTTATTGAAACGTATAAAATTCTAAAGGGATTGGACAGATTAGATGCAGGAAGATTGTTCTCGATGTTGGGGAAGTCCAGAATGAGGGGTCACAGTTTAAGGATAAAGGGAAGCCTTTTAGGACCGAGATGAGGAAAAACTTCTTCACACTGAGAGTGGTGAATCTGTGGAATTCTCTGCCACAGGAAACAGTTGAGGCCGGTTCATTGGCTGTATTTAAGAGGAAGTTAGCTATGGCCCTTGTGGCTAGAGGGATCAGGGGGTATGGAGAGAAAGCAGGTACAGGGTTCTGAGTTGGATGATCAGCCATGATCATACTGAATGGCGGTGCAGGCTCGAAGGGCCGAATGGCCTACTCCTGCCCCTATTTTCTATGCTTCTATGTTTCTGTATGATGTTAAAATAATAGTAAATGGCTTGGTTCCGTAATTGTCGTGGGATGTTTCCCATAGTGTGGGAATCTATGACCAGACGGCACAATCAAAGAGTCGAACGGAGATGAGGAGGAATTTCTTTAGCCAGAGGGTGGTGAATCTGTGGAAATCGTTACTACAGACGGCCATGGAGGCCAGGCCACTGGGTGTATTTGAAGCGGAGCTTGATAAGTTCCTGGTTGGTAAGGACATCAAAGGATATGCAGCGAAGGCAGGAGAATGGGGTTGAAAAGGGGAATAGCAGGCGTGATGGGCTGAATGGCTTAACCCTGCTCCTGTATCTTAGGATCTTCTGGTCGTAGTGAAAAATGGAGGGCTGTTTGGGAGGGGTTACGTTGATACTAGGGTGGGTTTAAAGCGGGAGTTCCCCGCCTTTTGTTTTTAATGTCATGGACCCCATGTTGGCAGCCCCCTAGTCGATAGGTTGGCACGCCGTTGTGGGCCGAAGGGCCTGCGCTGTGCTGAACTGTTCTCTGTGCTTCGAGTGGAAACGCGTACGCGGTGCCAACGTTGGAAGACGGAAACTGAGCGGAGTGTCAGTGCAGTACGACTACAGGTTGCAGGACTGTTGGCGTGTTAGGCTATTAGGTATAGGGTGGTAAAGAGAGACCTCTGGTCACATTGGCCTTCGCAGACCATCAGATAGACGAGCAGATGGCCTTTTGGCCCATCGAGTCTGCTCCGTCATTTCATCATTACTGAACCATCTTCCTACTCAGCCCCAATCTCCTGCCTCCTCCCCATATCCCTTCATGCCCTGACCAGTCAAGAATCTATCAACCTCTGCCTTAAATATACATAATAACTTGGCCTCCACAGCTGCCAGTGGCAACACATTCCACAGATTCACCACTCTCTGGCTTAAGAAATCCCTCCTCGTCTCCGTTCCAAATTGACGTTTCTCTATTCTGAGGCTGTATCCTCTGGTCTTAGACTCCCCCACCACCGGAAGCATCCTCTCTATGTCCACTCGCAATATTTGATAGATTTCAATGAGATCTCCGTCTTGGTCTTCTGAACCCCAGCGAGTACAGGCCCGGAGCCATCAAATGCTCCCTATATGACGAGCCTTTCAATCTCCAAATCATTTTCGTGAACCTCCTCTGAACCCTCTCCAATGTCAACACAACCTTTCTCAGATATGGGGCCCAAAACTGCTCACAATTCTCCAAGTGAGGCATCAGCAGAGCCTTGTAAAGCCCCAGCATTGACACCCCTGCTTCGTAAATCAGAGCATTAAATACAGAGGTTGCAAAGTTACGTTTCAGATGTGAGGCCAGGTTTGCAGGATTGCGAGCAGTTCTGTCACCTACCTATAAGAAAGATTTGAAAAGAAGAATTCAGGGAAGATTTACGAGGATGTTGCCAGGACTTAAGACCTAAGTTACAGGGAAGCGGTGAATGGTTTAGGATTTCATTCCCTGGAATGTCAGAAAATGAGAAATTATAATGGGTACAGATAATGTAAATGCAAGAAGGCTTTTTCCACTGAGATTAGGTAAGGCTATACCCTCTGATCCTAGACTCACCCACTATAGGAAACATCCTCTCCACACCCACTCTATCTGTGTCCTCTGGTCCTAGACTCCCCCCACTATAGGAAACATCCTCTCCACATCCACTCCATCTGTGTCCTCTGGTCCTAGACTCCCCCACTATAGGAAACATCTTCTCCACATCCACTCTATCTGTGTCCTCTGGTCCTAGACTCCCACACTACAGGAAACATCCTCTCCACACCCACTCTATCTGTGTCCTCTGGTCCTAGACTCCCCCCACTATAGGAAACATCCTCTCCACATCCACTCCATCTGTGTCCTCTGGTCCTAGACTCCCCCACTATAGGAAACATCTTCTCCACATCCACTCTATCTGTGTCCTCTGGTCCTAGACTCCCACACTACAGGAAACATCCTCTCCACATCCACTCTATCTGTGTCCTCTGGTCCTAGACTCCCCCACTATAGGAAACATCTTCTCCACATCCACTCTATCTGTGTTCTCTGGTCCCAGACCCCCACTATAGGAAACATCCTCTCCACATCCACTCTATCTGTGTCCTCTGGTCCTAGACTCCCCCCACTATAGGAAACACCCTCTTCACATCCACTCTATCTGTGCCCTCTTGTCCTAGACTCCCCCACTGTAGGAAACATCCTCTCCACATCCACTCTATCTGTGTCCTCTGGTCCTAGACTCCCCCACTGTAGGAAACATCCTCTCCACATCCACTCTATCTGTGTCCTCTGGTCCTAGACTCCCCCACTATAGGAAACATCCTCTCCACATCCACACTATCTGTGTCCTCTGGTCCTAGACTCCCCCACTGTAGGAAACATCCTCTCCACATCCACTCTATCTGTGTCCTCTGGTCCTAGACTCCCCCACTATAGGAAACATCCTCTCCACATCCACTCTATCTGTGTCCTCTGGTCCTAGACTCCCCCACTATAGGAAACATCCTCTCCACATCCACTCTATCTGTGTCCTCTGGTCCTAGACTCCCCGACTATAGGAAACATCCTCTCCACAATCACTTTGTACTGGCCTTTCAATATTCGATACGTCTCAATGAGATCCCACCCCCACCTTCATTCTTTTAAACCCCAGTGAGTAAAGGCCCATTTCAACTATATGTTAGCCCTTTCAGTCCAATGAACCTCCTCTGGACCCTCATCATTGCCGGCACGGCCTACCTTCGATCTGGGGGCACAATACTCCAACTGTGGTCTGCCCAGTGCCTTAGAAAGCCTCAGCGTGTCATCCATGCATTTATATTCTAGTCCTCTCGAAACGAGTGACAACATTGCATTTGTCCTTTATCGGGGTATCTATTGGCCTCTTTTCCAAATACAGGCCTGCACGCCATAGCGTCTGGGAAAAGCACGGTACAGAAACCGGCCCTTCGGCCCAGCTAGTGTGCGCGGAACCATTTACAGCTGCCTCTGGGAATGAATCCTATCTCTGCATGTGCCTTCCACACCCTGTTCCTGACCGAGGAGCTAGACCAGAGCTAGAGGTCGTCGGTTAAGGGGGAAAGGTGGAATATTTAAGGAGACCACCTTCACCGGGAGGGTGGAGTGAGTGGGGAACGGGCTGCCGTTGCAAGTGATGGACGTGGGTTTGATTTCAACATTGACAAGAAGTTGGGAGGGGTACGTGGATGGGAGGTGGTATGGAGGGTGCAGGGTCGATGGGAGTTGGCAGATTAACAGAGTGAGGACCTGTTTCAGAGCATTAATGCTCTGTGACTCTGTCAGGTACTTATGTTGGGGGTGGAGGGGGTGGGTTTAGAAAAAAGTTGGACGTGGCTGGGTTCACGACCAGACGCTTGGTCAAAGGGTGTCACGGAGAGGAGGACGTGCCAGCGGTAACCAGCACATTGATGTGACGAAGGTAATCCTCCTCGGGCGTGTCCGAATGAAATTGTTCCCGCTGAACCGCGGCGGCTGACTGAAAGGCGCCTGCTCCTCTTGCAGGTGAAGTGCGCGGAGCTTGCACGTGAGCTGGACGTGAAGACCCGTGCATTGGACGTTCGTGATGCGGAGGTGGCTGAATTACAGGAGGAGATGGAGGTACGAGCTGTCTGTTTGTTTTATTGGGTTACGGTGCGGAATAGCCCTTCCGGACCGCAGGGCAATCCCCCTGATTTAACCGGAGCACGTTGATCAATTAACCTACCTACCCGGTGTGTCTCCGTTCCAAATTGACGTTTCTCTATTCTGAGGCTGTGTCCTCTGGTCTTAGACTCCCCCACCACTGGAAGCATCCTCTCTATGTCCACTCGCAATATTTGATAGATTTCAATGAGATCCCCGTCTTGGTCTTCTGAACCCCAACGAGCACAGGCACGGAGCCATCAAATGCTCCCTATATGACGAGCCTTTCAATCTCCAAATCATTTTCGTTAACCTCCTCTGAACCCTCTCCAATGTCAACACATCCTTTCTCAGGTAAGGGGCCCAAAACTGCTCACAATTCTCCAAGTGAGGCCTCAGCAGAGCCTTGTAAAGCCCCAGCATTGACACCCCTACTTCGTATATCAGAGCATTAAATACAGGAGTTGCAAAGTTACGTTTCAGATGTGAGGCCAGGTTTGCAGGATTGCGAGCAGTTCTGTCACCTACCTTTAAGAAAGATTTGAAAAGAAGAATTCAGGGAAGATTTACGAGGATGTTGCCAGGACTTAAGACCGAAGTTACAGGAAAGCGGTGAATGGTTTAGGATTTCATTCCCTGGAATGTCAGAAAATGAGAAATTATAATGGGTACAGATAATGTAAATGCAAGAAGGCTTTTTCCACTGAGATTAGGTAAGGCTATACCCTCTGGTCCTAGACTCACCCACTATAGGAAACATCCTCTCCACACCCACTCTATCTGTGTCCTCTGGTCCTAGACTCCCCCACTATAGGAAACATCCTCTCCACATCCACTCTATCTGTGTCCTCTGGTCCTAGACTCCCCCACTATAGGAAACATCCTCTCCACATCCACTCTATCTGTGTCCTCTGGTCCTAGACTCCCCGACTATAGGAAACATCCTCTCCACAATCACTTTGTACTGGCCTTTCAATATTCGATACGTCTCAATGAGATCCCACCCCCACCTTCATTCTTTTAAACCCCAGTGAGTAAAGGCCCATTTCAACTATATGTTAGCCCTTTCAGTCCAATGAACCTCCTCTGGACCCTCATCATTGCCGGCACGGCCTACCTTCGATCTGGGGGCACAATACTCCAACTGTGGTCTGCCCAGTGCCTTAGAAAGCCTCAGCGTGTCATCCATGCATTTATATTCTAGTCCTCTCGAAACGAGTGACAACATTGCATTTGTCCTTTATCGGGGTATCTATTGGCCTCTTTTCCAAATACAGGCCTGCACGCCATAGCGTCTGGGAAAAGCACGGTACAGAAACCGGCCCTTCGGCCCAGCTAGTGTGCGCGGAACCATTTACAGCTGCCTCTGGGAATGAATCCTATCTCTGCATGTGCCTTCCACACCCTGTTCCTGACCGAGGAGCTAGACCAGAGCTAGAGGTCGTCGGTTAAGGGGGAAAGGTGGAATATTTAAGGAGACCACCTTCACCGGGAGGGTGGAGTGAGTGGGGAACGGGCTGCCGTTGCAAGTGATGGACGTGGGTTTGATTTCAACATTGACAAGAAGTTGGGAGGGGTACGTGGATGGGAGGTGGTATGGAGGGTGCAGGGTCGATGGGAGTTGGCAGATTAACAGAGTGAGGACCTGTTTCAGAGCATTAATGCTCTGTGACTCTGTCAGGTACTTATGTTGGGGGTGGAGGGGGTGGGTTTAGAAAAAAGTTGGACGTGGCTGGGTTCACGACCAGACGCTTGGTCAAAGGGTGTCACGGAGAGGAGGACGTGCCAGCGGTAACCAGCACATTGATGTGACGAAGGTAATCCTCCTCGGGCGTGTCCGAATGAAATTGTTCCCGCTGAACCGCGGCGGCTGACTGAAAGGCGCCTGCTCCTCTTGCAGGTGAAGTGCGCGGAGCTTGCACGTGAGCTGGACGTGAAGACCCGTGCATTGGACGTTCGTGATGCGGAGGTGGCTGAATTACAGGAGGAGATGGAGGTACGAGCTGTCTGTTTGTTTTATTGGGTTACGGTGCGGAATAGCCCTTCCGGACCGCAGGGCAATCCCCCTGATTTAACCGGAGCACGTTGATCAATTAACCTACCTACCCGGTGTGTCTCCGGACCGCGGGAGGAAACCGGAGCTCCCGGAGGAAATCCTTGCGGTCACGGGGAGAGCGTACAGACCCCTAACAGGCAGCGGTAGGATTGCTACCTGCCTTTTCTCCCCGTAACCTTTCAACGCCCTGACTAATCGTAAACCAGCGAGTTGTTTGTATGTCTCCCCTCTCGCCATGAAACGGAGAGGCCTCGTTTTCCCTCATTAGGGAGAGAGAGAGCCTATGGTATGTCGAAAACCGGGTGAACGAGTAGTCCTAGGGGGGTGGGGGGTACTGCAAGTCTGTGTCTTTGCTGTTGTTTTGCTGCACACCTGAGTAGCTCGTGGGGGGGGGGGGGGCGATGCTTTTTTTCTCGCTGGTGGGGAGGGGGTTCATTGCTTTGCGGCTGCTTAAACGTGCGATGTGGGGAGCTGATGGAGCAGGGGGGCTTTGGAGTTCTAACATTTAACTCATTCATTCTTTGGGGACACTCCTCTGTTTTCTTGGATGTTTGCGAAGAAAAAGCATTTCAGGAATGTGTATTGTATACGTTTCCCTGACGTTAAATTCATCTTTGAAACCTTTGACTTGGCCAGACAGCTGTCTGTGGCAATGGAGTCCACAGATTCACCACCCTCCGGCTAAAGGAACCCCTCCTCTTCTCAGTTCTAAAGGAACCTCCTTCTCTTCTGAGGCTCTTCCCTCTGGACCTGGACTGCCCCACTGTATGAGACCATATAACCATATAACAATTACAGTACGGAAACAGGCCATCTCGGCCCTTCTAGTCCGTGCTGAACGCTTACTCTAATCTAGTCCCACCGACCTGCACTCAGCCCATAACCCTCCATTCCTTTCCTGTCCATATACCTATCCAATTTTACTTTAAGTGACAATACCGAACCTGCCTCTACCACTTCTACTGGAAGCTCGTTCCACACAGCTACCACTCTCTGAGTAAAAATGTTTCCCCTTGTGTTACCCCTAAACTTTTGCCCCCCAACTCTCAACTCACGTCCTCTTGTTTGAATCTCCCCTACTCTCAATGGAAAAAGCCTATCCACATCAACTCTGTCTATCCCCCTCATAATTTTAAATACCTCTATCAAGTCCCCCCTCAACCTCCTACGCTGCAAAGACCAAACTTGGACGTTCCTCTCCATGCCCATGAATAAAGACATACTCTTCATGTCCACTCTGCCTGGGTCTTTCAATATTCAGCAGGTTTCAGTCGAGATCATTGCCAGGATAGTTCTGGTGAACCTCCTCCAGACCCTCTCCAGTGCCAGCACACCCTTTCTTAAATCGTCACCATCATTATGTGCCGTGTCGTATGACGTCGTCACGCTATGGTGCACCCCCCCATACCAGACGGTGATGCAGCCAGTCACAACACTCTCTACGGTACGTCCGTAGAAATTTGCCAGTGTCTTTTGGCGACTCACCAAATCTCCTCAAACTCCTCGTGAAGTATAGTGGCCTCCTTTGCGGCTGCGTCGATACGTTGAGGCCCGGTTTGGAGGTCCTGGGAGTGTTGTAAAGCAGGGCGGGGTGTAAGAGGGTAATCAGAAGCTGAAAGCAGTGGTGTGTTGAAGGTGTGGCTGTCGATGATGGAACCCAGCCGCCCTGGGGATGGCGATTAGGGCAGAAGTGAAGGAGTGCGAGGATTTGGAGGGGGGGACGTGGCTGGGGGGACGAAGCTGATGGTTACCATATCGTATGATCTCGTAGAAACATTCTGAATGTTAAAAGGCCTGAACAGATTAGATATGGCAAAGTTATTCCCCGTGGTGGGGGATTCCAGGACAAGAGGGCACGACTTCAGGATTGAAGGACGTCCTTTTAGAACTGAGATGCGGAGAAATTACTTTAGTCAGAGGTGGTAAATCTGTGGAATTTCCTTCCACGAGTGACTGTGGAGGCTGAGTCACTGGGTGTATTTCAGGCGGAGATAGATAGGTTCTTGATCAGCCAGGGCATCAAAGGGTCTGGGGTGAAAGCAGGGGAGCGGGGATGACTGGAAGAATTGGATCGGCCTGTGATTGAATGGCAGAACAGACTCGATGGGCCGAATGGCCTACTTTTGCCCCTATATTTTATGGTCTCACGGTCTTGTATTGCTGTAGCAGTGCCGGTGACCTGGGTTCAGTTACACCGCTGTGTGTAAGGAACTTGTACGTTCACTCTGCGTGACCGAGTGAGTTTCCTCCCACATTCCAAAGCATGGGCGTAATGGGGCAGCGCCGTTGTCTCAGTCTATTACCGAAAGTGCTCCTCTGTTCAGCCAAGGTGGCATGCAGAGGGTGAGGAACATTGTCCGGAATCGCCAGGATTTTCCAGAGGGTCCTTTGTTCTAGCACGGACTCCAGTGTGTCCAGTTTGACTCCTGTAACAGAGCCGGCCTCTCTAATCAGTTTATTGAGACTGTTGGCATCACCCGTGTTGATGCCGTTGCCCCAGCTCACCACCGCTTGGGAGATTGTCCTGGTGACAACAGACCGGTAGAACGTGTGAAGGAGAGGCCTGCACACTCCAAAGGACCTCAATCTCCTCAGGAAGTAGAGGCGACTCTGGCCCTTCTTGTACACAGCTTCTGTGTTGGGGCTCCACTCAAGTCTGTCATCCAGGTGCCCCCCCAGGTACCTGTAGGTCCTCACCACATCCACGTCCTCACCATCAGTAGTAACAGGGAGCAGTCTTGCTAAAGTCCATCACCATCTCCTCTGTCTTACTGATGCTGAGCTGCGGATGATTCAGCTCGCACCGTTTGACAAAGTCCTCCACCAGGGCCCTGTATTCACCTCCCGTCCTCCCCTTACACACCCAGTCATCAGGGAATTTCTGCAGATGACATGACTCAGTGTTGTATCTGAAGTCCGAGGTATAGGGGGTGAACAGGAAGGGAGCCAATACAGTCCCCTGTGGGGCCCCAGTGCGGCTCATGGCCGTGTCTGACACACAGCTCTGAAGCCAGACAAACTGTGGTCTGCCAGTCAGGTAGGGTACTCAGCATAAGGCTACTGAAAGCTTAAATGCACAATGTGCTTCTGCTCTTCTCTTCAACGTTCTACAATCCCAGTAGCTTCCCAGTCCTTTATTTGAGGGTAGTTTCGTCAGCTCGTTCCCTGCGTGGGACGGTTACAATAACTTGACTTCTGTCCACAGAGACTGACTAAGAGGATTGAGGAGTTGAGGCCCAGCACAGGCCATCAGAGTGGAGCGTTCAGATTGGAACACACCAACCCTTACAGCATGAACGTCCCAACAGCACCTTCTGCCCGTCCAGAGCTCCTGTTTGGCAACCCGTACTTCGAGAGAGGTAAGTGGGATCAAACCTTTTGCCCTGCCTTGCGCCGATTCAGGTTGGAACAGCTACCTGCAGTGGCCACTTTATTCGGTGAGCCTGTAGACCTGCCCGTTAACACAAATATCCAATCAGCCAGTCGTCTGGCAGCAGCTCGGTGCATAAAAGCATGCAGACGTGGTCAAGAGGTTCAGTTTTGTTCAGAATAAAACATCAGAGTGGTGGGGGGGGGGGGAAGAATAAATGTGATTGCAGTGATTTTGACCGTGAAATGATTGATGGTGCCAGATGGGGTGGTTTGAGTATCTCAGAAACTGCTGATCTCCTGGGATTTTCGTGCACGACAGTCTCCGGAGTTTACAGAGAGTGGTGTGAAAAACAAAAATAACACCCAGTGAGAGGCAGTTCCGTGGGTAAAAATGCCTTGTTAATGAGAGTGGTCAGATTTGAATGGCCAGACTGGTTCAAGCTGACAGGAAGGTGACAGTAACTCAAATAACCACACGTTACAACAGTGGTGTGCAGAAGAGCATCTCTGAGTACACAACACGCTGAGCCTTGAGGTGGACGGGCTACAGCAGCAGAAGACCATGAGCTTTTGCTCAGTGGCCACAGGAGCTGCCTAATTTAGTCGCTACTACGTGTATTAAACCTTTCTTGATAAGGGTACACCTGACTGGACTCGCACAAAATGCTGGAGGAACTCAGCAGGTCAAGCAGCGTCGATGGAAATGAATAAACAGTCAACGTTTCAGGCTGAGGCTGGAAAAGAAGGGGGAAGATGTCAGAATAAAAAGGTGGGGCAGGGGAAGGAGGACCAGCTGATAGGTGAAGCCAGGGCTGGAGAGGAAGGAATCGGATACGGGAGGAGAGTGGACCGCAGGGGAAAGGGAAGGAGGAGGGGACCCAGGGGCAGATGAGAAGAGGTAAAAGGCTAGAGTGGGGAATAGAAATAGAGTGAAGAGGGAGGGAATTTTTTACTGGAAGGAGAGATCAGTGCTCATGCCATCAGGTTGGAGGCTACCCAGACGGAATATGAGGTGTTGCTCCTCCACCCTGAGGGTGGCCTCATCTTGGCACAAAAGGAGGCCATGGACCGACATGTCGGAACGGGAACGAGAGTTGAAATGTTTGGCCATCGGTAAGTTCAGCTTTTGGCAGATGCAGGGGAGGTGCCGGACGAAGCGGTCTCCTCCCCCCCCCCCCCCAAAAAAATTACGACGGGTCTCACCGGTGTAGAGGGGGCCGCATCGGGAGCACCCTCCACACCGATGGGTTGCCCCCAGCAGATCTGCAGGTGAAGTGTTGCCTCACCTGGAAGGGCTATTTGAGGCGAGGGAGGAGGTGAATGGGCAGGGGTTGGCACCTTGGACTTGCAGGGAGAAGTGATGGGAGGGAGATTAGTGGGGAGGGACGAATAGAGAAAGCGGAGGGCGGGGGAGGTAAAGACATGTGATAAGGTCCCTTTGGAGCTGCCAGACTCCACAAAGTTTCAAACAAAAACGAGCAACAGTGAAGAAAAAACACACGTCGCACAGCTCGTGAAAGAGCCTGTTGTCCTGCGAGTCCGCTGGAGGCTAGAGACACCGACCCTGGGGTTAGAGGAGACTCTGTGGGTAGTAGGGAGGGACGAGGGGACTTGTTTTGCTGCTGCTGTTTAGTCGCTTGTTCTGTGGTGTTCTGACAAGCACGCTGAGCGTGCTACGTTGGCGCCAGGAATTTGTGGCGGCACTTGTGGGCTGCCCCCAGCGCACCCTTGGGTGCTGTGGTTGCTAACACAGATGACACATTTCACTCGTAAGTTTTTATGTCATCGTCATTATGCGCCGTGCCGTATGATGTCATCATTGTGCGCCGTGTCGTATGACGTGGGCGATCACGGTCTTTCCATGACCCTGACTGTTCTTAGCAAGTTTTCCTACAGAAGTGGTTTGCCATCGCCTTCTTCTGGGCAGTGTCTTTACAAGACGGGTGACCCCAGCCATTATCAATACTCTTCAGAGATTGTCTGCCTGGCGTCAGTGGTCGCATCACCAGGACTTGTGATCTGCACCGGCTGCTCGTACGACCGTCCGCCGCCTGCTCCCATGGTTTCATGTGACCCTGATCGGGGGCTAAGCAGGTGCTACACCTCCCCCAAGGGTGACCTGCAGACTAGTGGAGGGGAGGGGCACTTCACAAATCGTCTGGTAGAGACGTATCTCCACCCCAGCACCAGAGTCCGAATCCGAGTGTGAATCAGATCGAGGAATGTTTAGGGAGGGAATAGGAGAAGATGAAACTTGGGAAACTGAGGAGAGAGCTTCCACTAGCAAAACGGAGGTGAACTTACTTTGACATTACCTTTGACCTGGGCATGCAATGGTCAGGGAAAGCCAGACCTTCCAGATGATGAGTAGCAGAAAGGGAGAATCAGAATCAAATTCAATATCACCAGCATTTGTTGTTTTGTGGCAGCATTACATTGCAATACATCAAAACAAATCTGTGAATTACACTGAATATATATATTTCAATAAATCGTGAGGTTCAACGTCCATTCAGAAATCCAACAGCAGAGGGGAAGAAGCTGTTCCTGAATCGTTGAGTGTGTGTCTTCAGGCTCCTGTACCTCCTCCCTGATGGCAGAGGGGAAGAAGCTGTTCCTGAATCGCTGAGTGTGTGTCTTCAGGCTCCTGTACCTCCTCCCTGATGGCAGAGGGGAAGAAGCTGTTCCTGAATCGTTGAGTGTGTGTCTTCAGGCTCCTGTACCTCCTCCCTGATGGCAGAGGGGAAGAAGCTGTTCCTGAATCGTTGAGTGTGTGTCTTCAGGCTCCTGTACCTCCTCCCTGATGGCAGAGGGGAAGAAGCTGTTCCTGAATCGCTGAGTGTGTGTATCCAGGCTCCTGTACCTCCTCCCTGATGGCGGAGGGGAAGAAGCTGTTCCTGAATCGCTGAGTGTGTGTCTTCAGGCTCCTGTACCTCCTCCCTGATGGCAGAGGGGAAGAAGCTGTTCCTGAATCGTTGAGTGTGTGTCTTCAGGCTCCTGTACCTCTTCCCTGATGGCAGAGGGGAAGAAGCTGTTTCTGAATCGTCGAGTGTGTGTCTTCAGGCTCCTGTACCTCCTCCCTGATGGCAGAGGGGAAGAAGCTGTTCCTGAATCGTTGAGTGTGTGTCTTCAGGCTCCTGTACCTCCTCCCTGATGGCAGAGGGGAAGAAGCTGTTCCTGAATCGTTGAGTGTGTGTCTTCAGGCTCCTGTACCTCCTCCCTGATGGCAGAGGGGAAGAAGCTGTTCCTGAATCGTTGAGTGTGTGTCTTCAGGCTCCTGTACCTCCTCCCTGATGGCAGAGGGGAAGAAGCTGTTCCTGAATCGTTGAGTGTGTGTCTTCAGGCTCCTGTACCTCCTCCCTGATGGCAGAGGGGAAGAGGCTGTTCCTGAATCGTTGAGTGTGTGTCTTCAGGCTCCTGTACCTCAACCTAAACGTTAAGCTGAGAGTTTGATGTTCAGACAAAACAAGGTTGAGGTTGAATCTGGCCTGCTGCTTAAAGGTCAAAATTGAAAACATCTGTCCCTTTCCAAGACATCCTTGGGTTAACCCGGACCGCAGTGAAGTGAGTCGTAGAACTGTCCCTTTCCAAGACATCCTTGGGTTAACCCGGACCGCAGTGAAGTGAGTCGTAGAACTGTCCCTTTCCAAGACATCTTTGGTTTAACCCGGACCGCAGTGAAGTGAGTCGTAGAACTGTCCCTTTCCAAGACATCCTTGGGTTAACCCGGACCGCAGTGAAGTGAGTCGTAGAACTGTCCCTTTCCAAGACATCCTTGGGTTAACCCGGACCGCAGTGAAGTGAGTCGTAGAACTGTCCCTTTCCAAGACATCTTTGGGTTAACCCGGACCGCAGTGAAGTGAGTCGTAGAACTGTCCCTTTCCAAGACATCTTTGGTTTAACCCGGACCGCAGTGAAGTGAGTCGTAGAACTGTCCCTTTCCAAGACATCTTTGGTTTAACCCGGACCGCAGTGAAGTGAGTCGTAGAACTGTCCCTTTCCAAGACATCTTTGGTTTAACCCGGACCGCAGTGAAGTGAGTCGTAGAACTGTCCCTTTCCAAGACATCTTTGGTTTAACCCGGACCGCAGTGAAGTGAGTCGTAGAACTGTCCCTTTCCAAGACATCTTTGGTTTAACCCGGACCGCAGTGAAGTGAGTCATAGAACTGTCCCTTTCCAAGACATCTTTGGTTTAACCCGGACCGCAGTGAAATGAGTCAAAGAACTGTCCCTTTCCAAGACATCTTTGGTTTAACCCGGACCGCAGCGAAGTGATTGCTGACCGAGACAAAAGCCCCAGGTTCGGATCCAGCCAGCTCCTCTCACACTCCATCCAGGAAAGTCGAGCTAGCAACTCGGACTCATGAACAAAAAACTCAAGTGATACGGAAGCGGCAAAAAATGCTGCCCGATGCACCACAGGGATTGAGAAAGCGACCACAACAGTGAAGGAGTTGTCCATTTCCATTCCATCTTTGGGTTAACCCAGGCCTCTGTAAAGTGACTTCTGTCGTCAAACCTGTTGTGTAGAAGACAAGGCGGGCAAGTTTCAATAACCCACATTGAAGAAGACAACCAGAAACAGTCCGTTTCTCAGTTGAGAGATCATCTCATCAGTTAAGACACAGGGTGGACAGCAGGCCGAGGCCATAAGGCATAGGAGAAGAATTGGGCCATTTGGCCCATCGAGTCTGCTCTGCCATTCCTTGACAAAGAGGTCCTTCTGCAGCTGTACAGGGCCCTGGTGAGACCACACCTGGAGTATTGTGTTCAGTTTTGGTCTCCAAATTTGAGGAAGGACATTCTTGCTATTGAGGGAGTGCAGCGTAGGTTCATGAGGTTAATTCCTGGGATGGCAGGACTGTCATATGTTGAAAGATTGGAGCCACTGGGCTTGTATACACTGGAACTTAGGAGGATGAGAGGGGATCTGATTGAAACATATAAGATTATTAAGGGATTGGACACGCTAGAGGCAGGAAACAAGTTCCTGATGTTGGGGGAGTCCAGAACCAGAGGCCACAGTTTAAGAATAAGGGGTAGGCCATTTAGAACAGAGTTGAGGAAAAACTTTGTCACCCAGAGAGTGGTGGATCTGTGGAATGCTCTGCCTCAGAAGGCAGTGGAGGCCAATTCTTTGGATGCTTTCAAGAAAGAGTTAGATAGAGCTCGTAAAGATAGCGGAGTCAAGGGATATGGGGAGAAGGCAGGAACGGGGTACTGATTGTGGATGGTCAGCCATGATCGCATTGAATGGCGGTGCTGGCTCAAAGGGCTAAACGACCTACTCCTGTACCTATTGTCTAAATCTAAATTCCATCCATGGCTGATTTATTATCCCTCTCAACCCCATTCTCCTGCCTTCTCCCCTAATGCTCCAATTCATCAACCTCTGCCTTAAATATACCCCAGGACATGGCACCACGCAGTCCATGGGTCCTCCACCCACCAGCTGAAGAAAGTTTTCCTCAACCCTGTTCTAAATGGACGTCCCTCAACTCTGAGGCTGTGCCCTCTGGTCCTAGACTCGCACCACTGCAGGAAACACCCTCTATCTCAGCCCGTCAGTATTCGATAACTTTCAACTCTCTTTTTGAAAGCGGCCTTGGAGTTGGGTGTGGGACTATTAATTGTGTGTTAAGTGCTGCTTGTCTAAGTTTAGAGCTGTGTTAAGCATAGATGTTGTGAGCCAGAAGTTCCTGTGCTGTATTGGTCTACGTTAAGTAGGCATTTGACCCAATACCCCAAGTTGATTTTAAAAACTCAAAACAAGACTAATCGAATAATAAGATAGCAGAGCAACCTTCGAAAGCACAAACAAGAGAAAATCTGCAGATGCTGGAAAGCCAAGGCAAAACACGCACAAAATGGTGGAGGCGCTCAGCAGGTCAGGCGGCGTCTGTGGACACGAATAAACAGTCCTCATGAGGGGTCTCGGCCCGACGCGTCGACTCTTTATTCATTTCCACAGACGCTGCCTGACCTGCGGTGTTCCTCCAGGATTTGGTGTGTTTTAACTTTCAAAATGCCTGGCCACAGCTGTGTATCTCTCTTTGAATTGTGGAGCAGATGTGGGCCCGTAACTTGGAAGTTGCGTTATGTGTTTTACCTGACTGACGTGTGTGTGTGTGTGTGTGTGTGTGTGTGTGTGTGTGCGTGCACGTGTGTATTCTCATTCCCCCTCACGCAGGGCCAATGAGATGGGCGTCCCCCACACGATAGAAAGGTCAGGGAGAGGAGGTAAAGTCGGAGTCGGCTGGTGCGGCAGCAACAGGACTGAGGAGCCGCTCCGGTATTGACGAGCCCCACTGAGTACGGGGGAGAGTCAGTCCACTTTGCAGTTATTTCAATAAAAGGTCGGAGGTTTCCCGTGTTTGTCTCTGAATTTGAGTTATTCCTGTTCCTCATTCCCCCAATGCCCACACCGAACGCCAACTACTTGAAACTGTTCACAGCCAAATAAATCTGAGTCACTGTGCTCTAACCAAGATGTATTTTAACAGTTCACAATCGATTTGGATATCCAAAATAACTTCAGAAGTCACCCCCACACACCCCCCCCCCCCTTATTTTCTGTATTTCTGAACAGATCAGCTATCACCAACAGCGATAGATACCGGCACTGAATCAAGTCATAGAGCACTGCGGCTCAGAAACAGGCCCTTCAGCCCATCGAATCAATGCTGAACTATTAGTCAAACAACACTACAGCTCAGAAACAGGCCCTTTGGCCTGTCTAATCCATGCCGAACTATTACTCTGCCTAGTCCCGTGCACTGTCTCTGTGACTGCAGCTGCATAATGCTGCATTCTGTTTCGTGTCTCCTCGACCGCGATGTATGGCGTGGTGTGTCCGGGTGGCCCACGGGTCACAGCTTTTCACTGTCTCGCGGTCCACGTAACCCAGTTCAGTCATTGAACAGACTTTTTCTCGGTACCACCGTATATTTCTGCCTTGCCTATCTCCCTCGTTCTACCTGAGACCCACTTCATCGAAGGATATTGTATCAGTAATAACTAATTTGGCGTGGTGTTCAGCATAGACCTTGTGGACCAGACGGCCTGTTCCTGTGGCTGCTTGATCCAATCCTCGGATCGTTAAGGTCGTCGTGGCCAGAGGAGGTATTTGGGTTAAGCTCCCACTACCTATTAAATGCTTCCAAAGACGTGTGTCTCAAATAGCCTCTGACAGCCAAGTCCAGCTCCTGGCCTTAGCCACTAAGCCTGGGGGGACCGTTTCTCCCGATAGGAGAAGGGGCAAAGGCGGGTTACTGGCCCCTTACAACTAGTCACTTCGGGCAGATGGTGCTCGTCAGCCGCAGTTGGCAGCTCGCCTCGGAGAGGGAAAACTTCAGTCACAAGCCCCCACTGACAGGGAAGGCTCCGGGTGAAACCCCATGGGGAAAGTCTGGAGCTGGAGTCCCCGTGGCAGTCCCACGTTGAGCTCCACCCCTGCGACGCCGCTGGTGGCAGGCCGTGTCGCTCTCCGCCGTTCCTTTGGGTTCGTCAGCTGCGTGGAGAGGGGGAGCCCGCTACACGGGCATCAGCTCGCTCTCCGTATCGTACTGCTCAGGCTGGTGTATCCAGACAGCTGGGACGCAGCATCCACGGTCAACCCTGACCGACGGAGGCTTCAGATCCAATCCTCCAAGCTGATACGAACTCAAAGACTGATTGAGCAATGGGATGTAGAAATGTAACTACCCAATAACCGGCTTTCACATCACTCCCCCTACATTCCCGAATCCTAAACGACTTCCGAGTCAGTATCAGGTTTAACATCACTGGCAAACGTTTCAAACTCGTTTTGCAGCGGCAGGGTGTTCCAACACATAACGGTAATAGCAATAAGGAATATATATCGAAATTAAATTTAATTAATTAAATACAATGTATCTCCAGACTGCATATGCTGACAAATGCTGTCTGTACTTGCATTAACCACTATGCCGCTGGTACGGTAGCACAGTGGTCAGCACAACACTCTACAGTACCAGCGACCCGCGTTCAAGTCCGTAAGGAGTTTGTACGTTCTCCCTGTGACCGCGTGGGTTTCCTCCCACAGTTCGAGGACTTACCGGTTGGTAAGTCAATTGGTCATTCTAAATTGTCCCATGATTAAGCTAGGGTTAAATCGGGGGATTTAATCTTTGCAGCTCGAAGGGCCAGAAGGGCCTATTCTGCATTATAAATAATTTTGAAATGTAGTGTGACGGGGTGGAGACACGTCTGTACCAGAGGAGGGGTGAGGCGCTCCTTCCCTCCACTAGCCTGCAGGTCACCCTTGGGCGAGGTGTAGCACCTGCTTAGCCCCCGATCGGGGTCACGTGAAACCGTGGGAGCAGGTGGTGGATGGTCGTACGAGCAGCCGGTTCAGATCACAAGTCCTGGTTATGTGACCACTGACGCCAGGCAGACAATCTCTGAAGAGTATTGATAATGGCTGGGGGTCACCCGTCTTGTAAAGACACTGCCCCAGAAGAAGGCAATGGCAAACCACTTCTGTAGATAAAATTTGCCAAGAACAATCATGTCATACCACACGGCACATTCATTGACCATTGAGAAATCTGATGGCGTAGGGGAAGAAGCTGAGAGACCAACACGGCAATAAGTCAGTAATCTGGTAACAGACTGCCTTCTGTCTGCTCCCCGCTCGCTCTTTGTCGTTCTCATTCAGCCCTTCCTCATATTCCTTTTTCTGTATTCTTAATCTGTGCCTTTTTAATGAAGAGGTTTGGTTTCCAGCACAGAGATCAGAATTGAAAACAGTGCACACAGAATGTTGGAGGAACTCAGCAGGTCAGAGTTTATTTCAAGTATTAGTATGAGAATCAGTTTAATATCACCAGTGTAGTCATGAAATTTGTTGCTATGCGTTCATTGCAATACATAATAATAAAACCTGTAAATTACAGTAAAAAAAGACCTATATATAAAGTTAAAATAATGCAAAAAGTAGTGCCTTAGCATTCATGGGGTCAGTGTCCATTCAGAAATCGGACGGCAGAGGGGAAGAAGCTGTTCCTGAATCGTTGTGTGTGTGTCTTCAGGCTCCTGTACCTCCTCCCCGATGGCAGAGGGGAAGAAGCTGTTCCTGAATCGTTGAGTGTGTCTCTTCAGGCTCCTGTACCTCCTCCCTGATGACAGAGGGGAAGAAGCTGTTCCTGAATCATTGAGTGTGTGTCTTCAGGCTCCTGTACCTCCTCCCTGATGGCAGACGTGAAGAAGCTGTTTCTGAATCGTTGAGTGTGTGTCTTCAGGCTCCTGTACCTCCTCCCTGATGGCAGAGGGGAAGAAGCTGTTCCTGAATCATTGAGCGTGTGTCTTCAGGCTCCTGTATCTCCTCCCTGATGGCAGAGCGGAAGAAGCTGTTCCTGAATCGTTGAGTGTGTGTCTTCAGGCTCCTGTACCTCCTCCCTGATGGCAGAGGGGAAGAAGCTGTTCCTGAATCGTTGAGTGTGTGTCTTCAGGCTCCTGTACCTCCTCCCTGATGGCAGAGGGGAAGAAGCTGTTCCTGAATCGTTGAGTGTGTGCCTTCAGGCTCCTGTACCTCCTCCCTGATGGCAGAGGGGAAGAAGCTGTTCCTGAATCGTTGAGTGGGTGTCTTCAGGCTCCTGTACCCCCTCCCTGATGGCAGAGGGGAAGAAGCTGTTCCTGAATCGTTGAGCGTGTGCCTTCAGGCTCCTGTACCTCCTCCCTGATGGTAGCAATGAGAAAGAGGGCACGTCCTGGGTGACGGGGGCCCTTAACGTCAGATGCCATCTTTTTGAAGCATTGCTCCCTGAAGATGTCCTGGATGCTGGGGCGGACATCTTTCCTCTAATATATTTAACTGGGGCTCCAATCTTGAATACCTTAGCCCGAAACAGGATTTGTGCAGGAATCCCTGGCAGGGCCACTGTGAGGATTTTACACTTTAATTCCTAATGACTGGAAGCCTCCACATGGTGCTAACCCCAAAGAAACGCTCCAGAGGCCTGGGTTCGATATTGACCTTGGGTGCTGTTGCATATGCGCGGAGCAAGGACGACAACATTAAATAGGACTAAATATTTTCACTGTGTCATCTTAGCCACACTCACAGTGCAGGAGCGATGAACCAGGCCCGCTAGAGATTGAAACGCGTGGGGCCGAAAGCCCCGGGTGAAACAAAAGCGATCAGGCCTCCCTGGCCCGATCCCACTCGCCCCATGATCGATCCACTGCGTGCATATCTCGCAATCGATCCAGTACAGTCTGTGAAGAGTCTGCACGTTCTCCACCTGGGTTCCCACGGGTGCTCTCCTGCACCCTGAGGACATGAGGGTTGGCAGGTTAACTGGTCGCTTCAGGTCAATGGGCAGCGTAACCAGGTGGGGCGCCCACACCAAGGCGAAGCTGTGACCTGTCCACGCTCTTCAACGGGTCAGAGTTCTGGCGCGTGTGAGAGAGAGAGGGCGACCTTGCCAAGCTGTCTTCGTCCCATACCGTGAGCCTGCGAAAGATCCTCCGTATCCTTTGGCCAAGAAAGATCTTCAACCGTGCCCTACTCGTTCAGTGTAGGGCGTGTCCACTATCTTGGTGTCGATTATTCCGACTTGAATTAGGAACTGAGGTAACAAATACAGGCGATTTCCAAAAATAAAATAGTGCGTGATAGGGAGGTTTCACGGTGATTTTCATGACCAGCAGCCCAAAATCCATAAGATACCCCCAGGAGTATTCAAAAGTGTCAGTTGTCGCATAAGCAGGACGTGATCTGTACCGGCTGCTCATACGACCATCCACCACCTGCTCCCGTGGCTTCAGTGACCCTGATCGGGGGCTAAGCAGGTGCTACACCTTGCCCAAGGGTGACCCGCAGGCTAGCGGGGGGAAGGAGCCCCTCACACCTCCTTTGGAAGAGATATATCACCATGTTCAGTACTAAATTTAACTTATTTATTATTAATTTCTGTATTGTACAGTATGTCTTTTGCACAGCAGTTGTTTGTCAGTCTTTTGCTTGTGTGTAGTTTTTCATTGACCATTATATTGTTCTACCGTCGGCAAGAAAGTTAACCCCAAGGTAATTTCAAATACAGTGACATGTACATATTTTGGTCATAAATTTACGTTGAACCTCAAGAGTTCCCAGTGGCTTACTGCATGCAGGCCATTTTTTTCGGCCTGATGAAGGGTCTCGGCCCAAAACGTCGCATGTTCATTCCTCTCCATAGATGCTGCCTGACCTGGTGAGTTCCTCCGGCATTTTGTGCGTGTTACTTTTGTCGTTTCCGTAGTTGCCCTTGACTGATCCTTTTCGCTTTCGTTCGGCAGGTGCCACGGAACCAGCAGCGGATCAATATGTTGATCTTCAGCAAGACCTGAATGACATGGTAAATCTTACGTTTAAACCGATTTTTGCATTTACTTCCTTCTCTGGGGAAGCTTCTTGTCCCTGTGGTGATTGGCTAGGAACAGCTGTCTGAAGCTACGATTCCCCTGCTGGAAGCTCACTTACGGTCATACAGATTCCAGCCCATTTGCAATGTTAGCATCCATTTCGAGGGGACTAATACCATAAGAGAGAAATACCATGGGGTCACACTAACTGGCCTATAATTTCCTTCCTTCTGCATCCCTCCCTTCTTCAACAACAGAGTGACATTAGCAAGTTTCCAGTCTTCCAGAACCATTCCAGAATCTATTGATTCTCGAAAGATCATTACTTGTGCCTCCACAAACTCTTCAGCCACCTCTTTCAGAGCCCTGGGGTGTACGCCATCTGGTCCAGGTGCTTTTTTATCTACCTTCAGACTTTTCATTTTCCCAAGCTCCTTCTCCCTAGTAATGGCATCTTCACTCACCTCTGCCCCCTGACACTCTTGAACTTCTAGCCTATTGCTAGTGTCTTCCAAAATGAAGAATGACACACAATACTTATTAACATAGAAACGTAGAAAGCCTACAGCACAATACAGGCCCTTCGGCCCACAAAGTTGTGCTGAACATGTCCCTACCTTAGAAATTACTAGGCTTACCTATAGCCCCCTATTTTGCTAAGCTCCATGAACCTGTCTAGAAGTCTCTTAAAAGACCCTATCGTATCCGCCTCCACCACCGCTGCCGGCAGCCCATTCCACGCACTCACCACTCTCTCAGTAAAAAACTTACCCCTGACATCTCCTCTGTACCATCTCCCCAGCACCTTAAACCTGAGTCCTCTTGTGGCAACTATTTCAGCCCTGGGGAAAAAACCTCTAACTGTCCACACGATCAATGCCTCTCATCATCTTGTACACCTCTATCAGGTCATCTCTCATCCTCTGTCGCTCCAAGGAGAAAAGGCTGAGTTCACTCAATCTATTCTCATAAGGCATGCTCCCAAATCCAGGCAACATCCTTGTAAATCTCCTCTGCACCCTTTCTATGGCTTCCACATCCTTCCTATAGTGAGGCGACCAGAACTGAGCACAGTACTCCAAGTGGGGTCTGACCAGGGTCCTATATAGCTGCAACATTACCTCTCGGCTCCTAAATTCAATTCCATGATTAATGAAGGCCAATACACCGTATGCCTTCTTAACCACAGAGTCAACCTGTGCAGCAGCTTTGAGCGTCCTATGGACTCGGACCCCAAGATCCCTCTGATCCTCCATGCTGCCAAGAGGCTTACCATTAATACTATATTTTGTCATCATATTTGACCCACCAAAATGAACCACTTCAAACTTAACTGGGTTGAACTCTATCTGCCACTTCTCAACCCAGTTTTGCATCCTATCAATGTCCCGCTGTAACCTCTGACAGCCCTCTACACTATCCACAGCACTTCCAACCTTTGTGTCATCAGCATCCCTCTACTTCCTCATCCAGGTCATTTATAAAAATCACAAAGAGTAAGGGTCCCAGAACAGATCCCTGAGGCACTCCACTGGTGACCGACCTCCATGAAGAATATGACCCGTCTACAACCACTCTTTGCCTTCTGTGGACAAGCCAGTTCTGGATCCACAAAGCAATGTCCCCTTGGATCCCATGCCTCCTTACTTTCTCAATAAGCCTTGCATGGGGTACCTTATCAAATGCCTTGCTGAAATCCATATACACTACATCTACTGCTCTTCTTTCATCAATGTGTTTAGTCACATCCTCAACAAATTCAATCAGGCTCGTAAGGCATGATCTGCCTTTGACAAAGCCATGCTGACTACTCCTAATCATATTATACCTCTCCAAATGTTCATAAATCCTGCCTCTCAGGATCTTCTCCATCAACTTACCAACCACTGAGATAAGACTCACTGGTCTATAACTTCCTGGGCTATCTCTACTCCCTTTCTTGAATAAAGGAACAACATCTGCAACCCTCCAATCCTCGGGAACTCCCATCCCCATTGATGGTGCAAAGATCATCGCCAGAGGCTCAGCAATCTTCTCCCTCACCTCCCACAGTAGCCTGGGGTGCATTTCGTCCAGTTCCGGTGACTTATCCAACTTCATGTTTTCCAAAAGCTCCAGCACATCCTCTTCCTTAATATCTACATGTTCAAGCTTTTCAGTCTGCTGCAGGTCATCACTACAATCACCAAGACCCTTTTCCATGGTGAATACTGAAATAAAGTATTCATTAAGTACCTCTGCTATTTCCTCCTGTTCCATACACACTTTCCCACTGTCATACTTGATAGGTCCTATTCTTTCACTTCTTATCCTCTTGCTCTTCACATACTCGTAGAATGCCTTGGGGTTTTCCTTAATTCTGCCCGCCAAGGCCTTCTCATGGCCCCTTCTGGCTCTCCTAATTTCCTTTTTAAGCTCCTTCCTATTAGCCTTATAATTTTCTAGATCTCTAACATTACCTAGCTCTCTGAACCTTTTGTAAGCTTTTCTTTTCTTCTTGACTAGATTTATTACAACCTTGGTACACCATGGTTCCTATACCCTACCATAACTTCCCTGTCTCATTGGAACGTACCTGTACAGAACTCCACACAAATATCCCCTGAATATTTGCACATTTCTTCCGTACTTTTCCCTGTTTCCAATTTAAGCTTCCAGTTTCCTGCCTGATAGCCTCATAATTCCCTGTACTCCAATTAAATGCTTTTCTAACTTGTCTGTTCCTATCTCTCTCCAATGCTATTGTAAAGGAGATAGAATTATGATCACTATCTCCAAAATGCTCTCCCACTGAGAGATCTGACACCTGACCAGGTTCATTTCTCAATACCAAATCAAATACAGCCTCTCCTCTTGTAGGCTTATCTACATACTGTGTCAAGAAACCTTCCTGAACACACCTAACAAACTCCACCCCATCTAAACACCTTGCTCTAGGGAGATAGCCAATCAATATTTGGGAAATTAAAATCTCCCATCATGACAACTCTGTTATTATTACACCTTTCCAGGATCTGCTTCCCTATCTGCTCCTCGATATCCCTGTTACTATTGGGCAGCCTATAAAAAAACACCCAGTAAAGTTATTGACCCCTTCCTGTTCCTAACCTTCACCCAGAGAGACTCCGTAGACAATCCCTCCATGGCTTCCTCCTTTTCTGCAGCCGTGACACTATCTCTGATCAACAGTGCCATGCCCCACCTCTTTTGCCTCCCTCCCTGTCCTTTCTGAAACATCTAAAACCCGGCACTTGAAGTAACCAATCCTGTCCCTGAGCCATCCAAGTCTCTGTAATGGCCACCGCATCATAGCTCCAAGTACTGATCCACACTTTAAGTTCATCCGCTTTGTTCACAACACTCCTTGCATTAAAATAGACACATCTCAGCCTTCAGTCTGAGCGCATCCCTTCTCTATCACCTGCCTATCCTCCCTCTCGCACTGTCTACAAGCTTTCTCTGTTTGTGAGCTAACCTCCTCTTCCCCGGTCTCTTCAGTTCGGTTCCAACCCCCCCAACAATTCTAGTTTAAACTCTCCCCAGTAGCCTTAGCAAACCTCCCCGCCAGGATATTGGTCCTCCTGGGATTCAAGTGAAACCCGTACAGGTCACACCTGCCCCAAAAGAGGTCCCAGTGAGCCGGAAATCTGAATCCCTGTCCCCTGCTCCAATCCCTCAGCCACGCATTTATCGTCCACCTCATCCTTTTCCTATTCTCACTGTCGTGTGGCACAGGCAATAATCCTGAGATTACTACCTTTACGGTCCTGCTTCTCAACTTCCTTCCTAACTCCCTGTAGTCTGTTTTCAGGACCGCTTCCCTTTTCCTACCCATGTCATTGGTACCAATATGTATCACGACCGCTGGCTGTTCTCCATCCCACTGCAGGATATCGTGGATGCGATCCGAAACATCCCAGACCCTGGCACCAGGGAGGCAAACTACCATCTGAGTTTCTTTCCTGCGTCTACAGAATTGCCTGTCTTGACACCCCCCCCCAACTATCGAGTTCCCTATCACTACTTTCTTCCTCTTCCTTTCCCTACCCCTCTGAGCCACAGGGCCAGACTCTGTGCCAGAGGCACGGCCACTGCCGCTTCCCCCAGGTAGGCTGTCCCTCCCCAACAGTACTCAAACAGGAGTACTTCTTGTCAAGGGGTACAGCCACAGGGGTACTCTCGAGTACCTGACTCCTGCCCTTCCCTCTCCTGACTGTGACACACTTATCTGTCTCCCGTGGCCCCAGTGTGACTACCTGCCTATAACTCCTCCCTATCACCTCCTCGCTCTGCCTGACCAGGTGAAGGTCATCGAGCTGCATCTCCAATTCCCTAACTCGGTCCCTCAGGAGCTGCAGCTCGACACACCGGGTGCAAATATGGCCATCCGGGAGGCTGGGAGACTCCACATCTGACAGCGAGCACAGAAAACTGGCCTCACACATATACTACCTCCTTTCCGCAATTAACATACCTACCTCGCCTCGTCCCGTTACCGCCTAAGCCTGTCGACCCAAAGCCCTACCGCTCTGCAGCCTCTCACCCCGCTGCCCACTCCGATGGGCAGACTATTAAGTTCGTCATTTCCTTGTCTCCCAATACTACCTCTCCAGCAGTCCGATATCCACTCTCCTCTCTTTTACACTTCATCTATGTGAAGAAAGCATTGATATCCTTTTTAATATTACTGGCTAGCTTACCATCGTATTCCATCTTTTCCTCCATTGACTTTTTTAGTTGCCTTCTGTTGGTTTTTAAATGCTTCCCAATCCTCTGTCACTTCCTACTAATTCTTGCTCGATTTTCTGCCCTCTGTTTCCCATCTTGCGCGTTGGCTTTGACTTGTTTGCCGCGGTTCAGTCACCTTGTCTTTGAAATGCTTCTTCCGGAACCTTCTGAATTGCTTCCAGACACTCCAGCCGTTGCTGCTCTGCCGTCGTCCCTGCCAGTGTTCTTTTCCGATCAATTCCAGCCTGCTCCTCTCTCACGCCTCTGTAATTCCCTTTACTCCACTGTAATACTGATGCATCGGACTTCGGCTTCGCCTTTTCAGATCCTGAGGGGTGAATTCTATCATGTTATGATCGCTCTCTCCTAAGTGTTCCTTTACCTTAAGCTTTCTAATCAATTCCACTTCATCGCACCACCCCCATTGCAGAATAGCTGATCCTTTCGTGGGCTCAACCACCAGCTGCTCTGAGAAGCCATCTTGTAGGCAATCTAGAAACTTCCCCCTCTTGGGTTCCAGTACCAGCCGAGTATTTCCAACCTATCTGCATATCGTAACGTTGTCCTTTTGACATGCGCTCTCCATCTCCCATTGTAATTTGTAGACCACACACACCTTTGGTACGGTTTGGGGGCCTGTGTATAACTCCCATCAGGTTCCCTTAACCCCTGCAGTTTCTTAACTCTACGCACAAGGGTTCTGCATCTTCCAGTCCTACGTCATCGCTTTCTAATGATTTGATTCCATCTACTGAGCAAAAGAGCCACATTACCCCCCGCTGCCTACGTGCCCGTCCTTTTGGTACAATGTGTGCCCTTGGGTGTTAAGCTCCCGGCTGCCATCTGCTTTCAGCCGCGACTCAGCGATGCCCACAACATCATACCTGCCAGCCGTCCTGCAGTTTCATCTACCGTACTCTGCTTTCAAACACAACACGCTCAGTGCTGCATCCATCACCCTTTGCGATTTTGTCCGCCTCTTACATGGCAACGTTCCGTTCCACCAACTGTAGTTCTGCCCCGTCATCCGCCTGTCCTCCCTGACAGTCTCACTGCACACTGCCTCTGCCTGTATACCAACTGCCCCACCCTCAGCCCTATCACTCAGTTCCCCATCCTCCTGCAAAACTGGTTTAAACCCTTCCCGACAGCCCTAGCAAACCTGCCCGCAAGGGTGTTCGACCACCCCCGGTTCCAAGTGTAGCCCGCCCTTTTTGTTACAGCTCATGCCTTCCCCAGAAGAGATCCCAATGATCCATAATTCCGAAATCCTGCACCAGTTCCTCAGCCAAACGTTCATCTGCCAAATCATCCTACTCTTGTCCTCCCTGGCGTGGGGCACAGGCAGCGATCCAGAGATTGCTACCCTGGAGGTCCTGCTCTTCAGCTTTCTGCCTAGCTTCCTAAAATCTCTCTTCAGCACCTATCACTGAAACCCAATGAATACTGAGCGGCCTCAGTAGAATGAACGTGAAGAGGATGTTTCCTATAGTGGGGGGAGTCTAGGATCAGAGGACACAGATAGAGTGGATGTGGAGAGGATGTTTCCTATAGTGGGGGAGTCTAGGACCAGAGGACACAGATAGAGTGGATGTGGAGAGGATGTTTCCTATAGTGGGGGAGTCTAGGACCAGAGGACACAGATAGAGTGGATGTGGAGAGGATGTTTCCTATAGTGGGGGAGTCTAGGATCAGAGGACACAGATAGAGTGGATGTGGAGAGGATGTTTCCTATAGTGGGGGAGTCTAGGATCAGAGGACACAGATAGAGTGGATGTGGAGAGGATGTTTCCTATAGTGGGGGGAGTCTAGGATCAGAGGACACAGATAGAGTGGATGTGGAGAGGATGTTTCCTATAGTGTGGGAGTCTAGGACCAGAGGACACAGATGGAGTGGATGTGGAGAGGATGTTTCCTATAGTGGGGGAGTCTAGGACCAGAGGACACAGATGGAGTGGATGTGGAGAGGATGTTTCCGACAGTGGGGGAGTCTAGGACCAGAGGACACAGATAGAGTGGATGTGGAGAGGATGTTTCCTACAGTGGGGGCAGTCTAGGACCAGAGGACACAGATAGAGAGGACACAGATAGAGTGGATGTGGAGAGGATGTTTCCTATAGTGGGGGGAGTCTAGGACCAGAGGACACAGATAGAGTGGATGTGGAGAGGATGTTTCCTATAGTGGGGGGAGTCTAGGACCCGGGGACACAGATAGAGTGGATGTGGAGAGGATGTTTCCTATGGTGGAAGAGTCTAGGACCAGAGGACACAGATAGAGTGGATGTGGAGAGGATCTTTCCTATGGTGGAAGAGTCTAGGACCAGGACCAGAGAGCACAGCCTCTGAATAGAGGGACGTCCTTTTAGAACAGAGATGAGGAGGAATTTCTTCAGCCAGAGGGTGGTGAATCTGTGGAATTCATTGCCGTGGACCAGCTGCGGAGGCCAAGTCTCTGGGTATATTGAAAACGGGCTGATAGAGTCTTGATTAATCAGGGCATGAAGGGTTACAGGGAGAAGGCAGGAGACCGGGGCTGAGAGGGATCAGCCATGATAGAATAGCAGAGCAGAGTCAATGGGCCAAATGGCCGAATTTTGCTCCTGCATCTTATGGTCTGAGGATGTAATGCTGACGCTTTGTAAGACCATAGGAGCAGAATTAGGCCATTCAGCCCATCGAGTCTGCTCCACCTTTCCATCATGGCTGATTTATTATCCCTCTCAATCCCATTCTTCTGCCTTCTCCCCGTAACCTCTGATGCCCTAGTTACTCAGGAACCTATCAACCTCCGCTTTAAATATACCCAATGACTTGGCCTCCACATCCCGTCTGTGGCAATGAATTCCACAGATTCTGGCTGAAGAAATTCCGCCTCATCTCAATTCCTTGCTTGCTGCGGGTGAGGACCAGGATACGAGAGCAAGGGTGTATTGCTGGCGTTCTATAAGGCATTGGACAGGCCGTATTTGGAGCAGTGCGAGCGGTTCTGGGCCCCCTGTCGAAGAAGGGGGCTGCTGGCGTTGGAGAGGGTCCAGAGGAGGTTTACAAGAATGAACCCCGTTACGAAAGGGGTCACGTATGCGGATTGTTTGCTGGCCCTGGGGCCTGTATGCTCTGCAGTTTCAGAAATCTCATTGAAGCTACCAAATTTTGAAAAACCTGTGTAGAAAGGATTTGTGGGGGGGCCGGGGCCGGGGCGGGGAAGTAAAAGATGAGCGGGCACAGTCTCAGAATACAAGGACGTCCCTTTCGAAGGGCGATGAGGAGAAATCTCTTTAGCCAGAGAGTGGTCATTGGGTATATTTAAAGCGGAGGTTGATAGGTTCAGAATCAGGTTTAGTATCACTGAAATATGTGGGGAAATTTGTTGTTATGCACGTTGCAGTACATTAAAAAACTAAAAAAAGAGGGAGGGGCTGTTCCTGAATCGCTGAGTGTGTGTCTTCAGGCTCCTGTACCTCCTCCCTGATGGCAGAGGGGAAGAAGCTGTTCCTGAATCGTTGAGTGTGTGTCTTCAGGCTCCTGTACCTCCTCCCTGATGGCAGAAGGGAAGAAGCTGTTCCTGAACCGTTGAGTGTGTGTCTTCAGGCTCCTGTACCTCCTCCCTGATGGCAGAGGGGAAGAAGCTGTTCCTGAATCACTGAGTGTGTGCCTTCAGGCTCCTGTACCTCCTCCCTGATGGCAGAGGGGAAGAAGCTGTTCCTGAATCGTTGAGTGTGTGTCTTCAGGCTCCTGTACCTCCTCCCTGATGGCAGAGGGGAAGAAGCTGTTCCTGAATTGTTGAGTGTGTGCCTTCAGGCTCCTGTACCTCCTCCCTGATGGCAGAGGGGAAGAAGCTGTTCCTGAATCGCTGAGTGTGTGCCTTCAGGCTCCTGTACCTCCTCCCTGATGGCAGAGGGGAAGAAGCTGTCCCTGAATCGTTGAGTGTGTGTCTTCAGGCTCCTGTACCTCCTCCCTGATGGCAGAGGGGAAGAAGCTGTTCCTGAATCGCTGAGTGTGTGCCTTCAGGCTCCTGTACCTCCTCCCTGATGGCAGAGGGGAAGAAGCTGTCCCTGAATCGTTGAGTGTGTGTCTTCAGGCTCCTGTACCTCCTCCCTGATGGCAGAGGGGAAGAAGCTGTTCCTGAATCGTTGAGTGTGTGTCTTCAGGCTCCTGTACCTCCTCCCTGATGGCAGAGGGGAAGAAGCTGTTCCTGAATCGTTGAGTGTGTGTCTTCAGGCTCCTGTACCTCCTCCCTGACGCTAGCAATGAGAAGAGGGCATGTCCTGGGTGGTGAGGGTCGTTAATGGTGGACGCTGCCTTTTTGAGGCTCCTGATTAGTCAGGGCGCCAGAGGTTATGTGGGGGGGGTGGGGGGGGGGGGGTCAGAAGTCTGGAGAATGGGGTTGTGAGGGATAATTAACCATCCATGGTGGAATGTCAGAACAGACTTGATGGGCTGAATGGCCTAATTTCCGTGCCTGTGTCTTGTGGTCAATTTCTCACTTTATAGTTCGCATGCAAGTCCGGTTTGAGATTCAGCAGCTTAAATTGGGAGGGAGTTTCTTGGCCAGTTACCATATAAAAACTGTCTGAGGAATCTGAAAAGAATTAATTATCTCCAACAACAGTGCTGAAGTGGGCGACGGACTCTGGGGTTCAAGTTGGGGTGGGGTAGTCCTTGGGTACATTACCGCACTCAGGCATTTGGCACACACATGACTGAGCTATGTTGTCAGGACTCAACTGGTCTGTCCTTGCCCTGGGAAGGGTCTAATGAAGTTGAGAATCGTGGTTCCGGCTTCATTTCCCTGCTGATTCTCCACGGTCCCACTCTGCTAACAGCCCACTCATTCTAAGGTGAAGGATCAGATGCAGGAATTCTTTAAGGCACGAACATCTCTGTAATTGCAACCACAGGATTTACCCTGGGGCTTTTAAGCTTGCAAACATTTGGTCTAATAAGCTTTTAAATTTTAGTTAAACATTTGTGGTTGTGGTCTCTCTGTCTCTCTATCTCTCTTTCTCTCTCTCTCTATCTCTCTTTCTGGCGCTCTCTCTCTATCTCTCTCTAACTCTGTCACTCTCTCTATCTAATTCTTTCTGTCTATCTCTATCTATCTCTCTATATCTCTCTCCCCCCATCCCTCCCTCTCTCCCTCACCCTCCTGTTGACACTGATCCCGCTGGTCTGAACCCTCTTTACACGCAGGGGCAGTCAGGGGCAGTTTGTGCGTGGAGAGCCGATGGTCAAAACGAATCTGATCCTATTGGTCTTACTGTTGTATCCCTGCACAGGAGAATTTCCAGGACTTTGAAGGGGAGCTGCCCGTTACCAGGTACGAGCTCGTTACTGAAACAGTTCTCTGCTTGTCAAATGGAATAAATTCACGCTCTAGAATTCTCCGAACTTAAATCTAGCCCTGCGGTGCTCTGCACATTCAGAATATTATTGTGCTTCGTGCATATCCGTGAGTGTTCCTTATGAAACACTGGTATCCTCGGCCGCGTAAGTCTCGGGAAGACAATCTGCGGCCCCCCCCCCCCCCAAACGTGTGAGATTGAGGCGCGAGCCCGCCCACGAAACCCCCTGTTGGTGTGGGTGCTGTGGAATTCTCTACCCTGTTGCAAATGAGTGCCACAATTAAAGGAATTACATTTATGAATCTTAAGTAACAGGTTAGTAAAGAATGACAAAAAGAAAATGGCCCGTTCTAATCAGACAGTCACATGTGCACAAGTCGGCGCTCATCATGAACTCCTCCGTCACTCGCGCGCCGGGCCCTCGGTCCGCGTGAACACCCGCACCGCCTTCCGAACCTCGCTCGCAATCCGTCTCGAACTGACGGGTCTCCCCGCCGGATCGTCCGCTCCCCTGCGTCTTCCCACTCCCATCTCCTCTCGAACAAAAGCCCAAGCCCAACCTGGTTGTCCCTCACCGAGAAAAGCCTCCCGCCAATTGGATGGCACACACTCCACATCGTCCCTTATCTTCAGCGATAACCCAGACAGGCTGAAAGCAGACCATATTGCCACTGCAGAGCTGCTAACTGAAATTCCTCCAGCACAACAGGGCAGATGTGTGCCAGGGCATTACACTTACAACACACACAAAATGCCGGTGGAAACGCAGCAGGCCAGGCAGCATCTACAGGGAGAAGCGCTGTCGACGTTTCGGGCCGAGACCATTTGTCAGGACTAACTGAAAGGAAAGATAGTAAAAGATTTGAAAGTAGTGGGGGGAAAGTGATTGGCAAAAGTGATACAGAGCTGGAGATATATACCGGCTGGGTAGCCTCCAACCTGATGGCATGAACATTGACTTCTCTAACTTCCGTTAATGCCCCTCCTCCCCTTCTTACCCCATCCCTGACATATTTAGTTGTTTGCCTGTACTCCATCTCCCACTGGTGCTTCCCCCCTCCCCCTTTCTTTCTCCCGAGGCTTCCCATCCCATGATCCTTTCCCTTCTCCAGCTCTGTATCACTTTCGCCAATCACCTTTCCAGCTCTTAGCTTCATCCCACCCCCTCCGGTCTTCTCCTATCATTTCACATTTCCCCCTCCCCCTGCTACTTTCAAATCTCTTACTATCTTTCCTTTTGGTTAGTCCTGACGAAGGTTCTCGGCCCGAAACGTCGACAGTGCTTCTCCCTATAGATGCTGCCTGGCCTGCTGTGTTTCCACCAGCATTTTCTGTGTGTTGTTTGAATTTCCAGCATCTGCAGATTTCCTCGTGTTTGCGACTCTGGGGTGGTGTAGGCGCAGATGCATCGGTGACATTTATGGGTCTCGTAGGTAGATATTGTCTTCAGCCCACCGACTGGGACGCAGGCCGCCGACAGCAGCTTGCCAGAGTCACCGGGCGTGCCCCCTCCCAGGGATGAAGTCTGTAACGCTTGGCTGTCGGGGGGTGGGTTTGCTCTCCCCCATGCCCCTCCTCTCGCGGCCTGGCTCGGCACCGTCCGCTAGATAAATGGAACGCGGCAGGTCTGGCTGCACCAATGGATTTGGAATAACGAGGCAACGTTTCTGGCTGAGACCCTCCAGCTGATGGTGGGGGGGTGTGGTCCCCAACCTTTATTTATGCCATGGACCCCTACGATTAATAGGGAATCCCAGGTTGGGAACTGTTGGGAACTCCTGCTTCAGTAGGACCCTGATTTGAATCCTCCACCCACCCCACAACGTGAGGGAGTAAAAATCTTTGCGTTTCGACTCTGTCGCAGTGTACAGACATGTGAATTTATGTCTAATGGCTTGTAGAAAGAAGCTGTCCCGTAGCCCGTTGGTCCTGGCTTTAATGCTGCGGGTACCGTTTGCCAGATGGAAGCAGCTGAAACAGTGTATGGTTGGGGGGGGTGGGGGGGGTGACGGTGTCCCCGATGATCTCCCAGGCCTTCTTCCTGCCCCTGCTGCTGTAAATGTCCTCAGTGGAGGGAAGTTCACGTCCACAGATGCGCTGGGCTGTCCGTGCCACTCTCTGCAGTGCCCAGTGAACCAGGTTGGTACAGTTCCCGTACCAGGCGGTGATACAGCCAGTCAGGATGCTCTCAATGGGGCCCCTGTAGAAAGTCTGGAGGATTTGGGGGGCCCCTGTCGAACCCCTTCAGTCGCCTGAGGGGGAAAAAGACCCTATTGTGCTTTGTTTTTTGCCACCCAGCCTGGTGTGTACGGTCCAGGTGAGATCTCCGGTGATGTGAATACCGAGGAGCTTGAAACTATGCACCCTGTCAACTGCAGACCCATTGATGTTAATTGGAGCGAGCCTATCTCCGTTCCTCCTGTAATCCGCCATCTGGTCTTTTGTTTTTGGGACAATGAGGGAGAGGTTGTTATCTTGGCATCGAGGGGGGGGGGGGGGGGGGGGAGGGTCAACCTCTCCTCTGTTATCTCATCACCGCTGGAAATACGGCTGCCGATCATCTGTGAATTTGGTCAGCAGATTGGAGCTGTATGTGGCAGCACAGAGAGGAGGGGACTGAGGACACAACCCTGGGGGGGGTGGGGGGCAGAGGTGAGGTTATCCTTGCCACCTGTCGGCCATCCAATGGGAAGGGTCTCAACCAGAAAAGTCAGCTCTTTATTCCTTTCCCCAGACGCTGCCTGGCTTGCCGAGTTCCTCCTGCATTTTACGTGTGGGCTTCCCAGCGTCTGCAGAACCCCTTTGTGTTTATGGGGGCTATGTGGGAAGAAGGGGGTTAGGTTGATCTCGGTGGGCCGAAGGTCCTCTGCTGTGCCGTGCCACGATTGTAACGAATGCGCAATGTGTTTGCAGCCAGAAGTGCCCCGTCTGCCTCTTCCCGTTCGACCCGGCCATGGACGAATCGTTGATGGAGCAGCACATCTCCACGCACTTCGGTCACGATTGTCCCATTTGTCAGAAGCATTTCCCAGAGGACCAGCAGACCCAGTATGCAAGCCACGTCCAATCTCACTTCGCAGCGGCCAGCTGAGGGGCAGGGCACACGAGTTCTGCTTTACGGACTGACTAACATTTCCGCTATTAATTTTAATTGTGTGTGTGTGTGTGTGTGTGTGTGTGTGTGTGTGTGTTTCATTCTGCCTGGGCAATAAAATGTAGCCTTTTGCCCGCGGGGAATATTGCACTGTCAAAGGGCTGGGCAAGCGTTGGCCCTCTGCCGCTCGCAGAGTCAGTTTGTTGTCAAGCTACGTAGGTGTTGGCCGACACCCACCTTCAAATCCGCTCCCTCGCATTCGCGGGGAAATTAGGAAATGAAGTGGGATTCAATAAAGATTGGAAAACAACCAAGGAGCAAAAAGATGAATTTTGCAAATAGAAAGTGAGTGAAAAGAGTTGTAGAGTTCTTGCAAGTTAGCCTCTGTAGGTTGTGGAATTAGTTTAGGGTTGAGGTGGGCGAAGTGATGGTTGGGGGGGGTAATAACTGTTCCTGAACCTGGTAGTGTGGGAGCTGAGGCTCCTGTACCTCCCTCCCAATGACAGCAGCGAGAAGAGAGCACGGCCTGGGTGGTGGGGGTCCCCGATGATGGACGCTGCCCCTTGTAGACTGCCTGGGTGGTGGTGGGGAGGGCTTCACCTGTGATGGACTAGGAGAGATGAGATTGACATGGGCGGTAGCGGTGGAGATAGGTCTCCACCAAAGGAGGTGTAAGGTGCTCCTTCCCTCCGCTAGCCTGCAGGTCACCCTCTGGCAAGGTGTATGTGGTTTACCCGCGTAGCCCTCCCCCATCCCCCACCCCTGATCAGGGTAACGACGGGAACAGGTGGTGGATGGTGGTATGGGCAGCCGGTGGAGATCGCAAGTCCTCGGGAGGTTAGCTCCAGCTCCGTGATTTCTGCTGTCCTCCAACTCTTAGACTTCCGGCATTCCCTCCACCCTTCCCTCTTCTTCAACTCCCTACTCTTGGCTTCTTACCTCTTCTCCTCACCTGCCTATCACCTCCACACAGTGTGGCTGACCCTCCTCTTTGCCTTTCTCCCGCGGTCCATTCTCCTCTCCTCTCAGATTCCTTCTTCTCCAGCCTTTTGCCTTTTCCCCCAGTCACCTCCCGGCTTCCATTGGCCCCCAGGCTTGTCCTATCGTCTTCCAGCTTATTCTGGCCTCTTCCCCCACGTCCTTCTCAGTCTGGCCCGAAACTTCGACTATTTATTTCCATAGATGCTGCATGACCTGCTGAGTTCCTCCAGCAATTTGTGAGTGTGTGTGTGTGTGTGTGTGTGTGTGTGTGTGTGTGTGTGTGTGTGTGTGTGTGTGTGTGTGTGTGTGTGTGTGTGTGTGTGTGTGTGTGTCTGTGTGTGTGTGAGAGTGTGTGTGAGTGTGTGTGTGTGTGAGAGAGTGTGTGTGAGAGAGAGTGTGTGTGTGTGAGAGAGAGTGTGTGTGTGTGTGAGTGAGAGTGTGTGTGTGTGTGAGTGAGAGTGTGTGAGAGAGAGTGTGTGTGTGTGTGTGTGAGAGTGTGTCTGTGTGTGTGTGTGTGAGAGTGTGTCTGTGAGTGTGTGTGTGAGTGTGTGTTGCTCTGTAAAGCAAAGATGCTTTCAAAAACACAACTGAAAAGTTTCTAAATATCAAAAAAAAAACTATAAAGAGCAATAAGCAATAAGGAACTAAATCAAATCACAATTTGGTGTGACTCCCACACACCTGCCCTTTAGAACTGCACCACTTGCCTTAGGTAGGTACACTGTTGTGCAGTTTTATAAGGAAGTCGGCTGCTAGGCTGTCCCGAGCACCTTGGAGAACTCCTGCAGACTCCTGCCTCCCTGCGGAATGCCAGATCGATGATAATTGACCTCAGGGCTCTGTGCGGGACAGGCCGACTGAAGCCATACAGAGAGTTCCAGGGTGCCTGAGCCCTGTGCACCCCACTGTGCTCTCGACCCGGTGTCTGGCCAAGATCTGTGCGGGGAGCGGAAGGGTGCGGAGATTGCCTAGGCAGGAGGCATCAGTGTAGTGGGCATTTGGACTCCAATTGGTTTGGCATAACATTGCGGGCCCAAGGGCCTGTTCTTGTGCTCTGCTATGCTACTAATCCAGATTAACTGAATATCATACATTTCCTTTTTATCCAAACCATATATTCTGCCTTTGCACATACATATATAACAGCACATTTCCAACAGAACTGCAGTCCAGCTTGCCATGAACAGCACAATGTCTGTACCCTTTGCTGGTGAAGCAAGCCCTGATTTCATACATTTCATAATTGGGTACCTCTGCCGCTGGGGATCCCTGGCCATTTCCTCTCCTGGTCTGGGTGAGTTGCCGCATCAGTGATTTGCTCTTGAGCCTCCTCCGCTGGCGTCCAGAGCAGCACTGGATTGATAACTTGCATCTCATCTGAACAGCTTGGGGTCGCGTCCACGATCGTTTCTGCTGGCACTTTGTTGAATGGTTGAGGAAGAACTCAGTGTGTACCTAAGAGATTTATACGAATCAGAACACGGTGTGCTCATCCCTTGGGGATTTTGATAATGGTGGAAACATGGTTGAATGGTGGATTTAAAGTGTGCTTATTCAAGGAATCTGACTTGCACTTGGTGCAAGCAGATTACTTTCTCGGCTGTTGTAAATTGGACATGAAGATTTGTCAGATACGCCATTAAAACATGATGTTGGGTGCTTTATTTTTCAAAGTCGAAGTTCATTGTCATATGTGCAAGTATATAAACGCAGGGTTGCAATAAATACTCAAGATCTCCTTATGTGGTCAGTGACGTCAGTTCTTCCTTTCTTTTCTGACCCTTAGGATCCTTCCAGAGATCAGAAATGATGAACCGGCTTAATCGAAAGATTAAAGTTAATCTTGAAGTACATACAAATATTACGCAAGCTAAATAACAGGCTGGGGTGTTTAGAAAGGGGAATAAGGAAGATGCCACGATGATGCCTCTGAATAATCCACTTTTACAGATAAAGAAATTCCTTAGCGAGGGATAGGCTAGCTAATAAGCTACATCATTAAAACAATTACATCACTTGAGTAATATCCTAATACTCAGCCAATGAGGAAAGTGATAAACCGTTTGATTGCTATGCCGCTTTCTGCCAGTAGGTGGGGACGGATCACCGCATACCGTGAAAAACATGAGTTTGTTAAAAGGGACAAATCTTGGGGGGGAAAGGGTCTAGTGTTTTCCCTCCGTGTATGACGAATAAACTCTTATTGGGCTTCCAGCTGGGCATGGCTATCAACCCCAACACCTGCCTTCTGGCCATATCCTGAAACTAGCAACCTCTGCCTTAAGTATACCACCTCCACCGCAGTCTGTCGGGAGCACATTCCACAGACTTACCGTCTTTGGTGCGCACAGACCAAATCTGATCAAAGCCCTCACGAAATTTAGCTTTGTAACTGCATCCATAATGTTGTTGGGCCCAGGCTGGATCTTCAGAGGTACTGGGTGAGTAAAATTTTAGATACAACATTCAAGATTGTTCACTGCGCGAGTGTAAAGGAGAATGAAATAATTGTTACTCCGGATTAGATGTAGCACAAAAAATAAACACAATCAGAATCACGTTTAATATCATACATCCTGAAATCTGTTGTTTTAAAACATAAAAAAAAATACAGCACAGTACACACCAGGCAGACAATCTCTGAAGAGTATTGATAATGGCTGGGGTCACCTGTCTTGTAAAGACACTGTCCAGAAGAAGGCGATGGCAAACCACGACTGTAGAAAGATTTACTAAGAGCAAAGACAGGGCACACAGTGATGGTGGTAAATGTCGACTGTAGGCTGGGGATAAAGTGGGGTAGCCTGCAGTCAGCCTGTCCCCTGCTTTGGCTGGGGACACAGCTCCCTCTGCTGTGGCCATGTGCAGCTGCTGGCCGGTGGACGATGGGAGCCAGATGTTTGTTTCTAATTGATCAAAATAAACTTAACTCACCATAAAAAATGTTAGTTACAAGAGTAAGGCAGTTCAATGCCTGTTCTGTTCCCGCTTTCCTAGACAATGGGCTGAGGAGTTTTCTATGACTTTTCTTAATCAGAACCAGGTTTATTATCACCGGCATGTGACGTGAAATTTGTTAACTTAGCAGCAGCAGTTCAATGCAATACATCATGTAGAAGAAAATAAAAATAATAATAGTAATAATTAATAAAATCTTATTCATTAAAAATCATGCAAAAAATGGAAATACTATATATTAAAAAAAAGTGAGGTAGTGACCAAGGGTTCAATGTCTGTTTAAGAATTGGATGGCAGAGGGGAAGAAGCTGTTCCTGAATCGTCGAGTGTGTGTCTTCAGGCTCCTTTACCTCCTCCCTGATGGCAGAGGGGAAGAAGCTGTTCCTGAATCGTCGAGTGTGTGTCTTCAGGCTCCTGTACCTCCTCCCTGATGGTAACAGTGAGAAAAGGGCATGCCCTGGGTGCTGGTGTTTAATAATAGCATTGTTGCCTGTCATGTGGCCCACTCCACTGTTGTCACGCGAACCAAATCACTGGGGTGTCGTAGCTGGTAGATATGGAGTAGACTCTCTATGTGACAAAGGATAGATAGATAGATAGATACTTTATTCATCCCCATGGGGAAATTCAACTTTTTTTCCAATGTCCCATACACTTGTTGTAGCAAAACTAATTACATACAATACTTAACTCAGTAAAAAAAATATGATATGCATCTAAATCACTATCTCAAAAAGCATTAATAATAGCTTTTAAAAAGTTCTTAAGTCCTGGCGGTAGAATTGTAAAGCCTAATGGCATTGGGGAGTATTGACCTCTTCATCCTGTCTGAGGAGCATTGCATCGATAGTAACCTGTAGCTGAAACTGCTTCTCTGTCTCTGGATGGTGCTATGTAGAGGATGTTCAGAGTTATCCATAATTGACTGTAGCCTACTCAGCGCCCTTTCGCTCAGCTACCGATGTTAAACTCTCCAGTACTTTGCCCACGACAGAGCCCGCCTTCCTTACCAGCTTATTAAGACGTGAGGCGTCCCTCTTCTTAATGCTTCCTCCCCAACACGCCACCACAAAGAAGAGGGCGCTCTCCGCAACTGACCTATAGAACATCTTCAGCATCTCACTACAGACATTGAATGACGCCAACCTTCTTAGGAAGTACAGTCGACTCTGTGCCTTCCTGCACAAGGCATCTGTGTTGGCAGTCCAGTCTAGCTTCTCGTCTAACTGTACTCCCAGATACTTGTAGGTCTTAACCTGCTCCACACATTCTCCATTAATGATCACTGGCTCCATATGAGGCCTAGATCTCCTAAAGTCCACCACCATCTCCTTGGTCTTGGTGATATTGAGACGCAGGTAGTTTGAGTTGCACCATATCACAAAGTCCTGTATCAGTTTCCTATACTCCTCCTCCTGTCCATTCCTGACACACCCCACTATGGCCGTGTCATCAGCGAACTTCTGCACATGGCAGGACTCTGAGTTATATTGGAAGTCTGATGTGTACAGGGTGAACAGGACCGGAGAGAGTACGGTTCCCTGCGGCGCCCCTGTGCTGCTGACCAGGAATCACCGCAGACCCTTTCAGAGGAAGAGTCCTGTTGGCCCAACATCACAGGATGTTTCATTTGCTGACGGTGGAAGGACAATTCTACCAAGCTTCCTTTGAATTGCATATAACCATCACACCCACACTACAGACACTCAAATCGATTTTAAACCAGCATTGTCTGCCCTTCCCATCAGCTGTGGCTCGCGGCTCTCAGGAACCCCTTGTCCAGAGCTGCATTTTAAATTTAACCTACAGTCCCTACTCAGATCTGACGATAGGTGGCTGAAGTTATGTGCTCTACGCCCTAACACCAAAAACCGCCCTCACACAGCCATCAGATTTATGAACAGCCCATCAACCCGTGAACACTACCTCACCGGTTCTGCACTCTTTTGTCCACTACAGTCCTGTGCCAAGATCTCAGGCACACACCATATAGATCTGTCAAGGTAGAGCGGAGAGCAGAGAGTTCGTAAACCTGGCGGGAGCCAAGGATGTTGAGAATGGCAAGGGGTGGAGCGCCGCGGGAGGGATGTGGGTGTGTAACGCCACAGCAGCGTAGTGGTTAGCGGAACGGCTCGAGGCGTCGAGAGTTCAGAGTTCAATTCGGACATCCTCTCTGGGCAGGTTTGTACGCTCCTTCCCGTGACCGCGCTGGTTTCCTCCCACAGTCCAAAGCCGTACCAATTAGTAGGTTGTAAATTGTCCTGTGAGTAGTCCGGGGGTAAGTCAGTGGGTCGTTGGGCGGAGTGGCTCGAAGTGTCAGAGGAACTATCCACTCAAAATCAAATAAAATAAACTTATTTTCCACCCCTTCCTTGTTTTATGCGTGTATGGACTATTTATAAAAGATGTGCTGGCATTGGAAAGGGTCCAGAGGAAGTTCATGAGAATGATCGCGGGAATGAAAGGGTTAACATGGAAGGAGCATTTGAAGGCTCTGGGCCTGTACTCACTGGAGTTTAGAAGAATGGAGGGGGGGTGGTCTCCTTGAAGCCTATCGAATATTGAAAGGCCTGGACAGAGTGGATGTGGAGAGGATGTTCTCGTTGAAGCCTATCGAATATTGAAAGGCCTGGACAGAGTGGATGTGGAGAGGATGTTCTCGTTGAAGCCTATCGAATATTGAAAGGCCTAGATGGAGTGGATGTGGAGAGGGTGTTTCTATTAGAGGCGGAGTCATGGGCCAGAGGGCACAGCCTCAGAACACAAGTGCATCCATTCAGGTCAGGAGGAATTTCTTCAGCCAGACAGCAGCGAATCTGTGGAATTCATTGCCTGAGGTGGCCGTGCAGGCCAAGTCGTTGGACATATTTAAGGCACAAGTTGATAGAGACATAGAAAACCTACAGCACAAAACAGGTGCTTCGGCCCACAATGCTGTGCCAAACATGTCCTGACTTTAGAAATTACCCAGGGTTACCTATAGCCCTCTATTTTTCTACGGTCCATGTACCTGTCCAGGAGACTCTTAAAAGACCCTCTTGTATCCACCTCCACCACCGGCAGCCCATTCCACGCACTCACCACTCTCTGAGTAAAAAACTTACCCCTGACATCTCTGTCAGGTAGGTACCTCCAAGCGCCTTAAAACTGTGCCCTCTCATGCTAGCCATTTCAGCCCTGGAAAAAAGCCTCTGACTATCCACACAATCAATGCCTCTCATCATCTTATACACCTCTATCAGGTCATTTCTCATCCTCTGTCGCTCCAAGGAGAAAAGGCCGAGTTCACTCAATCTATTCTCATATAAGGCATGTTCCCCAATCCAGGCAACATCCTTGTAAATCTCCTCTCCACCCTTTCTATGGTTTCCACATCCTTCCTATAGTGAGGCGACCAGAACTGAGCACAGTACTCCAAGTGGGGTCTGACCAGGGTCCTATATAGCTGCAACATTACCTCTCAGCTCCTAAATTCAATCCCACGATTAATGAAGGCCAATACACCGTACGCCTTCTTAACCACAGAGTCAGCCTATGTAGCAGCTTTGAGTGTCCTATGGACTCGGACCCCAAGATCCCTCTGATCCTCCACACTGCCAAGAGTCTTACCATTAATGCCGTATTATGCCATCATATTTGACCTACCAAAATGAACCACTTCACATTTAACACGAGGAAATCTGCGGGTGCTGGAAATCCAAGCAACCCTGATGATACATCGACAGTGCTTCTCCCTATAGATACTGCCTGGCCTGCTGTGTTCCACCAGCATTGTGTGTGTGTCACTTCACACTTATCTGGGTTGAACTCCATCTGCCACTTCTCAGCCCAGTTTTGCATCCTATCAATGTCCTGCTGTAACCTCTGACGGCCCTCCACACTATCCACAGCACCTCCAACCTTTGTGTCATCAGCAAGCTTACTAACCCATCCCTCCACTTCCTCATCCAGGTCACTTACAAAAAAAATCACGAAGAATAAGGGTCCCAGAACAGATCCCTGAGGCACTCCACTGGTCACCGACCCCCATGCAGAATATGGCCCGCCTGCAACGAAGGCTCAGATCGTCAAAGGTCACAGGGAGAGGGCAGGAGGATGTGGTTGAGAGGGATAATAAATTGCCCACGATGGTAAGGTGGAGCAGGTTAGAATCACCTAATCCTGCTCCGATTGTCTTATGGTGGTACGCTATCTATGTATATAAATTCAATCTATTGGCATTGGTTTCGATACGCAAACCAAATCAGGAACACGGGTAAAGACAGGAAATAATAGTGAATAACACACAGAAAATGCTGGAGGAACTCAGCAGGTCAGGCAGCATCTATGGAGAGGAATGAACAGGCAGCTCAAATGTTTTGAGCTGAGTCCCCTCATCGGGACCAGCAGAAACAGTGGGGTATGTTGAGGGGTTCATGATATATACACAATACAGTGTGTATGTGTGTGTGTGTGTATATATACATAAACATGTTTGTGTGTGTGTGTGTACATGTATAGAATTTCAATTGTAATCTATAGTAATCTCATGTTTTGCCACTGTGTAACAAACTTCATGCCATGCAGTACTGTGGAAGATTATTTATATGGTTTCAGACGGTATTGAAGCCAATAGACATAGGAGCAGAATTAGGCTGTTCGGCCCATCCAGCACGCTCTGGCATTCCATCATGGCTGATCCCGAACCACACTCAACCCCATATCACCTGCCCTCCTCACCATATCCCTTGATGCCCAGGCCGATCTATCAACTTCCCCTTTGATTACACCCACGGACCTGGCATTCACCGCAGTCCGTGGCAGAGCTTTCCACAGATTCACCACTCTTTGGCCAAAAGTAATCCCTCATCATCACTGTTCTAAACGGTCGCCCCCCCCCCCCCCAGTTCTGAGGCTGCGCCCCCTCTAGTTCTGGATACCCCCACCAGAGGGAACATCCTCTCCACATCCAGCTTAGCTAGTCCTTTCAACGTTCGGTAGGTTTCAGTGAGATCCCCCCCACATTCTTCTAAATGGCCCCCGCAGACCCCTGAGCTCAACGTCATCAAGGGATTACCCGGCGAGATAGAAGCAAATGAGACAGGCAACATTTGCAGAAGAATTGTTACAGTACCATCAGGGGGAGGTACAGGAGCCTGAAGACACACACTCAACGATTCAGGAACAGCTTCTTCCCCTCTGCCATCAGGGAGGAGGTACAGGAGCCTGAAGACACACACTCAACGATTCAGGAACAGCTTCTTCCCCTCTGCCATCAGGGAGGAGGTACAGGAGCCTGAAGACACACACTCAACGATTCAGGAACAGCTTCTTCCCCTCTGCCATCAGGGAGGAGGTACAGGAGCCTGAAGACACACACTCAACGATTCAGGAACAGCTTCTTCCCCTCCGCCATCAGGGAGGAGGTACAGGAGCCTGAAGACACACACTCAACGATTCAGGAACTGCTTCTTCCCCTCTGCCATCAGGGAGGAGGTACAGGAGCCTGAAGGCACACACTCAGTGATTCAGGAACAGCTTCTTCCCCTCTGCCATCAGGAAGGAGGTACAGGAGCCTGAAGACACACACTCAGCGATTCAGGAACAGCTTCTTCCCCTCTGCTATCAGGGAGGAGGTACAGGAGCCTGAAGGCACACACTCAACGATTCAGGAACAGCTTCTTCCCCTCTGCCATCAGGGAGGAGGTACAGGAGCCTGAAGGCACACACTCAGTGATTCAGGAACAGCTTCTTCCCCTCTGCCATCAGGGAGGGGGTACAGGAGCCTGAAGACACACACTCAACGATTCAGGAACAGCTCCTTCCCCTCTGCCATCAGGGAGGAGGTACAGGAGCCTGAAGACACACACTGGACGATTCAGGAACAGCTCCTTCCCCTCTGCCATCAGGGAGGGGGTACAGGAGCCTGAAGACACACACTCAACGATTCAGGAACAGCTCCTTCCCCTCTGCCATCAGGGAGGAGGTACAGGAGCCTGAAGACACACACTCGACGATTCAGGAACAGCTCCTTCCCCTCTGCCATCAGGGAGGGGGTACAGGAGCCTGAAGACACACACTCGACGATTCAGGAACAGCTTCTTTCCCTCTGCCATCAGGGAGGGGGTACAGGAGCCTGAAGGCACACACTCAGCGATTCAGGAACAGCTTCTTCCCCTCTGCCATCAGGGAGGAGGTACAGGAGCCTGAAGGCACACACTCAACGATTCAGGAACAGCTTCTTCCCCTCTGCCATCAGGGAGGGGGTACAGGAGCCTGAAGACACACACTCAGCGATTCAGGAACAGCTTCTTCCCCTCTGCCATCAGGGAGGAGGTACAGGAGCCTGAAGACACACACTCAACGATTCAGGAACAGCTCCTTCCCCTCTGCCATCAGGGAGGGGGTACAGGAGCCTGAAGACACACACTCAACGATTCAGGAACAGCTTCTTCCCCTCTGCCATCAGGGAGGGGGTACAGGAGCCTGAAGACACACACTCAACGATTCAGGAACAGCTTCTTCCCCTCTGCCATCAGGGAGGGGGTACAGGAGCCTGAAGACACACACTCAACGATTCAGGAACAGCTTCTTCCCCTCTGCCATCAGGGAGGAGGTACAGGAGCCTGAAGACACACACTCAACGATTCAGGAACAGCTTCTTCCCATCTGCCATCAGGGAGGAGGTACAGGAGCCTGAAGGCACACACTCAACGATTCAGGAACTGCTTCTTCCCCTCTGCCATCAGGGAGGAGGTACAGGAGCCTGAAGGCACACACTCAACGATTCAGGAACTGCTTCTTCCCCTCTGCCATCAGGGAGGAGGTACAGGAGCCTGAAGACGCACACTCAGCGATTCAGGAACAGCTTCTTCCCCTCTGCCATCAGGGAGGAGGTACAGGAGCCTGAAGACGCACACTCAGCGATTCAGGAACAGCTTCTTCCCCTCTGCCATCAGGGAGGAGGTACAGGAGCCTGAAGACGCACACTCAGCGATTCAGGAACAGCTTCTTCCCCTCTGCCATTTGATTTCTAAGTGGACGTTGAACCCATGAACACTATCTCACTACTTTTTTATTTCTGTTTTTTGCACATCTTATTTTAACTGAACTATTTGATAGACAGATATACTTACTGTAATTCAGTTTCTTTTTCTCTATACTGTATTTATTTATCATGTATTTCTTATACCGGTGATATTAAATCTGATTCTGATTTTGAGAACTTTGGCAAGTTCTCCAAGATGCTTGGAGCAGCCTACCAGCCAATTTCCTCATAAAACTACACAACAGTGTACCTGAGAGAACTGATGCAGTTTTAAAGGCAAAGGTGCAGGTGGGTCACACCAAAATATTGATTGGATTTAGAATCACTGAAGACACACACTCAGTGATTCAGAAACAGGCTCTTCCCCTCTGCCATCAGGGAGGAGGTACAGGAGCCTGAAGACACACACTCAGCGATTCAGGAACAGCTTCTTCCCCTCTGCCATCAGGGAGGAGGTACAGGAGCCTGAAGACGCACACTCAGCGATTCAGGAACAGCTTCTTCCCCTCTGCCATCAGGGAGGAGGTACAGGAGCCTGAAGACGCACACTCAGCGATTCAGGAACAGCTTCTTCCCCTCTGCCATCCGATTCCGGAATGGACATTGAACCCATGAACGCTACCTCACTTTTTTAATATACAGTATTTCTGGGGGTTTTTTGCATGTTTTATAATCTATTCAATATATGCATACTGTAATTGCCTTATTTATTAATTCATTTTATTATTTTATTTTGTTTTTTTAATTCCAGATTATGTATCACATTGAACTGCTGCTGCTAAGTTAACAAATTTCACGTCACACGCCGGTGATAATAAACCTGATTCTGATTCTGATTTTTATCATCTACCTTTTTAAAAAAAAATTAGAAACTTTTCGTTTCATTACTTTTGTAAGTATTTACGGAATTTTATTTACCTGATTCTGATTCTGAGGTCAAACACAACGGCAATAATTGAGGGGCTTCCTCAGCCAACCAAGGGTCCCCTCCCTGTCCAGTCGAGGAAGAGTCCTCTACTGTGGCCCTTCCGTGCCAAGCTCTCAAAAGCGTTAACTGGTAACTAGAAAAGGCCGTCTTCACTCACCCAGCGAACCTCCTGCGATTCTCACTGTCCCGATCCGGGTCTTATGCATAAAAACAACGATGAGCTACAAGCACGTGACAGCCCCGGAGGAACTCAGCAGGCCAGGCAGCATCGGTGGAGGGGAATAAGCAGCCGATGTTTCAGGCCGAGGCCCTTCACTAGCACTGGAAAGGAACGGGAGAAGAAGCCAGAATAAGGCGCGGGGTGGGGGAGGGAATTAAACGACGGTTTCATTAGTCGTAATTAGCTATTTAACCACCTTCATCGTCTGTGCCATGTCGAGTAACATCATCATTATGGGCCGTGTTGTAATGACATCATCATTCTGTGCCGCGTTGTTTAACACGGGCAATCAAGGTCTTCCCGTGACTATAATTGTTCTTGGTAAATTGCCAAGAGCGCTCCACCCTCACCATTCCCAACGCCCTTTGCTCCCATTTACAAACTGGCGCTCCGCTCCACGTTGACAAATACAGTGCAGCATGCTCTGGCTATAAATATATATGTACCTAAGAACTTTGCACAGTACTGTACGTCGAAACCTACAGTGGACGGCATTGCTTGCGACAACGGCCAATACAGGCCGTGGATTGTGCTGGGGGGGGGCAGCCCGCAAGTATCGCCAGGCTCCCAGCGCCCACAACTTACTGACCCTAACCGGTACGTCTTTGGAGTGTGGGAGGAAACCGGAACGCCCGGGGTCACGGGCAGAACGTACCCACAGCTGACAGGCGGCGGTGGGAATCAATCCACGATCTCCAATGGCTGGCGCTATGAAGTGTTGCGCTACTGTCCCTCTTCTTAGGGAAAAATTATAAGAATAGGGAAATAGAGGGTACCGCCTTGCTCAGTCCCGATGAAGCGTCTGTATCCGAAATATCGACAGTTCATTTCCCTACCACAGAGGCCGCCTGACCTGCAGAATTAGGCCATTCGGCCCGTCAAGTCTGCTCCACCGTACTATCGGGGCTGATTTATCTGTTTTGTTTGGTCGAGACATAGTGTGAAGTAGGACCTTAAGGTCCGTACTACCCAAGTAATCCCCCGATTTAATCCAAGCCTAATCAGAATCAGACTCAGGTATATTATTGCCGGCATGTGACCAGAAACTTGTTAACTTAGCAGCAGCAGTTCAATGCGATGCACAATCTAGCAGAGAAAAAAATAATAATATTAAATAAGTAAATCAATTACATATGTGGAATAGATTTTTAAAATGTGCAAAAACAGAAATACTGCATATTAAAAAAAAGTGAGGTAGTGTCCAAAGATTCAATGTCCATTTAGAAATCGGATGGCAGAGGGGAAGAAGCTGTTCCTGAATCGCTGAGTGTGTGTCTTCAGGCTCCTGTACCTCCTCCCTGATGGCAGAGGGGAAGAAGCTGTTCCTGAATCACTGAGTGTGTGTCTTCAGGCTCCTGTACCTCCTCCCTGATGGCAGAGGGGAAGAAGCTGTTCCTGAATCACTGAGTGTGTGTCTTCAGGCTCCTGTACCCACTCCCTGATGGCAGAGGGGAAGAAGCTGTTCCTGAATCGTTGAGTGTGTGTCTTCAGGCTCCTGTACCTCCTCCCTGATGGCAGAGGGGAAGAAGCTGTTCCTGAATCGCTGAGTGTGTGTTTTCAGGCTCCTGTACCCCCTCCCTGATGGCAGAGGGGAAGAAGCTGTTCCTGAATCGCTGAGTGTGTGTCTTCAGGCTCCTGTACCTCCTCCCTGATGGCAGAGGGGAAGAAGCTGTTCCTGAATCGCTGAGTGTGTGTCTTCAGGCTCCTGTACCTCCTCCCTGAAGGCAGAGGGGAAGAAGCTGTTCCTGAATCGTTGAGTGTGTGTCTTCAGGCTCCTGTACCCCCTCCCTGATGGCAGAGGGGAAGAAGCTGTACCTGAATCGTTGAGTGTGTGTCTTCAGGCTCCTGTATCTCCTCCCTGATGGCAGAGGGGAAGAAGCTGTTCCTGAATCGTTGAGTGTGTGTCTTCAGGCTCCTGTACCTCCTCCCTGATGGCAGAGGGGAAGAAGCTGTTCCTGAATTGTTGAGTGTGTGTCTTCAGGCTCCTGTACCCCCTCCCTGATGGCAGAGGGGAAGAAGCTGTTCCTGAATCATTGAGTGTGTGCCTTCAGGCTCCTGTACCTCCTCCCTGATGGCAGAGGGGAAGAAGCTGTTCCTGAATCATTGAGTGTGTGCCTTCAGGCTCCTGTACCCCCTCCCTGATGGCAGCTTAGAAAAATAGAGTGCTATGGGCAACCTAGGTAATTTCTAAGGTAAGGACATGTTCGGCTCAGCTCTGTGGTCCGAAGGGCCTGTTTTCTATGTTCCTATGTTCCTGTATGGTGCTGTAGGTTTTCTATGTTTCTAAACCTCTGCAGATACAGAGTGGAGAGAATCCTGACAGGTTCCATCATGGCCTGGTTTAGAAACACCAATACCCAGGAATAGAGTGGTGGACACGGCCCAGTCCAGCCCAGGAAAATCCCTCCCCACCACTGGGCACACCTACAAGGAAGGCAGCACCTATCATCAAGGACCCACTCCACACAGGTCACCCCTCTCACTGCTGCCATCAGGAAGGAGGTACAGGAGCCTCAGGTCCCACACCACCAGGTTCAGGAACAGTTATTACCTCTGAACCATCAGGTAGGAAGCACAGGAGCCTCAGGTCCCACACCACCAGGTGCAGGAACAGTTATTACCCCTCAACCATCAGGAAGGAGGTACAGGAGCCTCAGGTCCCACACCATCAGGTTCAGGAACAGTTATTACCCCTCAACCATCAGGAAGGAAGCACAGAAGCCTCAGGTCCCACACCACCAGGTGCAGGAACAGTTATTACCCCTCAACCATCAGGAAGGAGGTACAGGAGCCTCAGGACCCACACCACCAGGTTCAGGAACAGTTATCACCCCTCAACCATCAGGAAGGAGGTACAGGAGTCTCAGGGCACACACCAGCAGGTTCAGGAACAGTTATTACCCCTCAACCAATCTCGCTTTCTCTTCACTACAGCCCGCTAACCCATTCTCCTCCGTAAACCCATCAACTCTCCCTACCCCTTACCCGTACCAGGGTCAGTTTACAAACTCCGTTTCCGTAGAGCTGAGTGGGAACAGAAGGGAGGATGTTTCCTAGTCGTTGGGTTTATTCAAAGCGGGGGTCGATTAATAAGGGATTGAAAGGTTAGGGAGAGGAGACAGAAGAATGGGTTGAGAGGGATAATACGTCAGCCGTGATAAAATGGGCTGAACAGTCTAATTCTGCTCCTTGTCTCATGATCTTGTGGTCAGGCAGCATCAATAAACAGTTGGTGTTTTTTGGCCACAGCCTAGGCTTAACCCTTTAGTCTCCAACAAGCCAGAGCTGTGGATAAAGAGCTGGTTGCTCATGTACACCATCACCAGCATTTAAATAACCAACACTGATCATGCTGAATCCTCCTTTGAGTGACATCCGAAGAGCTTTGCATCCCCTGTTGGTGGCTGTGAGTGAGTCAGCGGAGGCCGGGAGAGGCAAAATTGGAATTGAAATGAATTGAGTTGAGTTGACTTCATTTCTTACATCCTTCGCATACATGAGGAGTGAAAACCTTTAACGTTACACCTCCGACTTAAATGTGCAATCATAGTAATTGATAATAATTTATAATAATTAGGACAGTCAATGTAACATAGAAATACAGTTGTGTCAGCGTGAGTTCATCAGTCTGATGGCCTGGTGGAAGAAGCTGTCCCGGAGCCTGTTGGTCCTGGCTTTTATGCTGCGGTACCGTTTCCCGGATGGTAGCAGCTGGAACAGTTTGTGGTTGGGGTGACTCGGGTCCCCAGTGATCCTTCGGGCCCTTTTTACACACCTGTCTCTGTAAATGTCCTGAATCGTGGGAAGTTCCCATCTACAGATGTGCTGGGCTGTCCGCACCACTCTCTGCAGAGTCTCCGTCCGAATGTGCAATGTGCAAATTATAGTAATTTGTAATAAATAGTATGTACAGCAGGACAGTCAATATAGCATAGAAATACAGTTGTATCACCGTGAATTAATCAGTCTGACGGCCTGGTGGAAGAAGCTGTCCCGGAGCCTGTTGGTTCTGGCTTTTATGCTGCGGTACCGTTTCCCGGATGGTAGCAGCTGGAACAGTTTGTGGTTGGGGTGACTCGGGTCCCCAGTGATCCTTTTTACACACCTGTCTCTGTAAATGTCCTGAATCGTGGGGAGTTCACACCAACAGATGCGCTGGGCTGTCTTTATTCAATGCAAACTGACCCTCTTGAGAATTGACTTCTCCCATCCCAACATTCAGCTGCAGGATGCTTTACAAGGTTTTTTTTTTAAAAGATTAGCTGTATTTGTTCACAGTACTGCACACTGAAACATCACACATACCGTAGAGTGAATTGCATCGCTTTGTGTCAATGACCAACACAGTCCGAGGAGGTGCCGGGGGCAGCCTGCAAGTGCCCCCCCACCCCCGCTTCTGGCACCGAATTATCATCCCCTGCAGATTACTACCCCACGAACCCAAATGGCTTCGGACTGTGGGAGGAAACCGGAGCACCCGGAGGAAACCCAGCGGTCATGGGGAGAGCGTACCAACTCCTTGCGGGCAGCGGCGGGAATCGAGCCCCGATCACTGGGGCACCGAACCCACAGTTTATCACTCTCGGTCACACCTCGAGCTGAGCGTCGAGCAACTTGAAACGAAGAGCTGCCAACGGGACAAGGGTTCCACTTGATAGCAGAGAACGGACACGGCCCACAACCTGAAATTCTTGCTCTGCACAGACAACCGCGGACCGGAAGAGAGAGCCCCAAAAAGTGAATGACAATGAAACGTTGGAACTCCACAGCCCCCTCTCCCCCACCTCCCTCGCACAAGCAGCGGCAAAGCTTCAACCCTCGCCCCGCTTATTTCAGTGGGAAGCATCAGCACCCGGCGCCCACCAAGAGCAAAGCCCCCAAGGAGAGACCAAGATCCGCAGTCCAACAAGAACTATTTGGTTGCCCGGCAACTTGACAGGCCTCAGGCTCTCCCTCTCCCTAACGAACGGACAGAGAGGCATCACCCCTCTTCCACAGCGAGAGAGGAGACCAACAAGAGAAGACAACTCACTGATTACGATATTACACTCTGCCGCAACATTTTAATTCCGAATCTCTGACTCGAGAATCGGCAGCAAACGTGTCGCTGAGAGAAAGAGAGCGCACGATTGTTCGAGTACAGAACCCTCCAACAGCCTTCGAGAGTTTCCCCCCCATTGTGGACAGGGTTAACTTCTCTGGGAGTGTTATACGCAGGCAACACACAACGCGAAATGCTGGAGGAACACAGCAGGTCAGGCAGCACAAACAGATCGTCCAGGTTTCAGGCCGAGACCCTTCTTCAGGACTGAGAAGGAAAGGGGGGAAGATGCCAGAATAAAAAAGGTGTGTGGAACACGAGCTGGACGGTGATGGGTGAAGCCAGGTGGGGTGGGAAGGGTCAAGGGAGGAACCTGATAGGAGAGGAGAGTGGACCGTTGGAGAAAGGTCAGGAGGGGACACAGGGGGAGGTGATGGGCAGCTGAGAAGAGGTAAAAGGTCAGAGTGGGGAACAGAGGAAGGAGGGGGTGGGAAATTACACACAAGCAGCATTTCGGCCAGGAGAATGTGAGTGGATTTTAGAATTCAATTAATTCCTTTACACTTGATATGAGTTTTAGAGACTCATACTATGTTAAAAATTGGATAGAAAATCAGAAACTAAAATTTATGTAATTGAAAGCAAAGGTGCTCTTTAGGGAAAATAATATTTGAGTTCACGTCCCTTTCCTCAAGTGCCAATCCTAAATTCACCATTGACAGTTTTCAACATGTGGGAATCTCATCTACGGATTCAGAGATTCTTGCGCGACTTGCATTATTAAAATAGAATTATGCCTGGCCGTTGTACGATTCAGGCCTTTATTCACTCCAGTATTAAATCATCTCATTTATTGATGAAACACAACACGGCAGAGAGACACAGAGAGGCAGAGAGCGCGTACTTGTGAACACAAAATAGTATTTTACGCTAGTACGCTGCTCTTTCTCCCGTTGCATTCGGGTTTTCTTCCGGGATCTGAAAAACAAACCGAAAAAGAATGAGAGATGCAGTGCCAAAACATTCACATTCTCGTTACGACAGAGATTTAATTTTTTAAAAAAGCTTACCGACGCTATGCAGACTGGAAGAATTTAGCTGATGTGTTTTGCAAATAGAAAGGGAATATTTCAGCTGTGGTGTTAGAAAGAACCCAATTACTTCTCCCGAGTGTCAGGAATTTGCTCTGGGTTGTTGGCCACGCAACAAAGAACAGCCTTCAACAGTTATAAAGAGCAAAGAGTTTGATAAAAAAAATAAGTTAGATGTCAAGATACACAATTCAAAGTACACTTGTGGTCAGAGGATGCACGCAGTATACAGCCCTGAGATTAGTCTTCCCACACAGACGGCCAGGGAGCAAAGAAAACCTGTTCAAAGCAAAATACCAGCGCGCAAGAAAAACACAAGTCGCACAAACAGCAAAAACAAAAATTTGGGCGGAAAACACAGAGCACAAAACACCAAGAGTCCGGGCGCATTCAACTCGGTTCACTCTAGCGCGGTGTCGTTCGTTACCTGTAGCACAGGAAAGGCAGCGACTCTCCAAAGTACGGAGCTGGAATAAAATGTGTATGAATTATCTGTAAATGCCGACATATACCCATCTGCAGCATTATTCAAAGTGGTTTAAAGTGTTTCACATCAGTACTAAATTCATTCTACAGGGGTGCATCCTTACAGGTTACGGGCAGTGGGGCTGAGGAGGGGAAAGAAGCATCAGCCATGATTGAATGGGGGAGCAGACTCGATGGGCCAAATGGCCTAATTCTGCTCCTCTGTGCTATGGTGTAACTACGCGGTATGGAAACTGCCTGGTGGGGCGGGGGGTATGGACAGAGTCTGTACGACAAGTGGTGAGTCAAAGCTGCCCACTGACTCCAGTCTGCCTACCATCAAGGTCAGAAATACGCAGGAAGGGGCCAGTAACATCATGAAGGATCCCACCCACCCTGCTCACGGACTGTCTGTCCCACTCCCATCGGGGAGGAGGCTACGTAACATCATGAAGGATCCCACCCACCCTGCTCACGGACTGTCTGTCCCACTCCCATCGGGGAGGAGGCTACGTAACATCATGAAGGATCCCACCCACCCTGCTCACGGACTGTCTGTCCCACTCCCCATCGGGGAGGAGGCTACGTAGCACCCACACCAGGACCGTGAAGGATCCCACCCACCCTGCTCACGGACTGTCTGTCCCACTCCCGTCGGGGAGGAGGCTACGTAGCACCCACACCAGGACCGTGAAGGATCCCACCCACCCTGCTCACGGACTGTCTGTCCCACTCCCGTTGGGGAGGAGGCTATGTAGCACCCACACCAGGACCACCGGACTCAAAAACAGTGACTTTCCCCAAACAGTGAGGCTGATCAACACCTCCACCCACTGACCCTCCCCTCCACACCTCCAATCACCCACTGACCCACCCCTCCACACCCCCAATCACCCACTGACCCACCCCTCCACACACCCCCAATCACCCACTGACCCTCCCCTCCACACCCCCAATCACCCACTGACCCACCCCTCTACACCCCCAACCACCCACTGACCCACCCCTCCACACCTCCAATCACCCACTGACCCACCCCTCCACACCCCCAATCACCCACTGACCCACCCCTCCACACTCCCCAACCACCCACTGACCCACCCCTCTACACCCCCAACCACCCACTGACCCACCCTTCCACACCCCCAATCACCCACTGACCCACCCCTCCACACTCCCCAACCACCCACTGACCCACCCCTCTACACCCCCAACCACCCACTGACCCACCCCTCCACACCCCCAATCACCCACTGACCCACCCCTCCACACCCCCAACCACCCACTGACCCACCCTTCCACACCCCCAATCACCCACTGACCCACCCCTCCACACCTCCAATCACCCACTGACCCACACCTCTACACACCCCCAATCACCCACTGACCCACCCCTCCACACCTCCAATCACCCACTGACCCACCCCTCTACACCCCCAACCACCCACTGACCCACCCCTCCACACACCCCCAATCACCCACTGACCCACCCCTCCACACCCCCAACCACCCACTGACCCACCCCTCCACACCCCCAACCACCCACTGACCCACCCCTCCACACACCCCCAATCACCCACTGACCCACCCCTCCACACCTCCAATCACCCACTGACCCACACCTCTACACACCCCCAATCACCCACTGACCCACCTCTCCACACCCCAATCACCCACTGACCCACCCCTCCGCACACCCAACCACCCACTGACCCACCTCTCCACACCCCCAATCACCCACTGACCCACCCCTCCACACCCCCAATCACCCACTGATCCACCCCTCCACACCCCCAACCACCCACTAACCCACCCCTTCACACCCCCAATCACCCACTGACCCACCCCTCCACACCCCCCAATCACCCACTGACCCACCCCTCCACACCACCAATCACCCACCGACCCACCCCTCCACACACCCCCAATCACCCAGTGACCCACCCCTCCACACCCCCAATCACCCACTGATCCAGCCCTCCACACCCCCAACCACCCACTAACCCACCCCTCCACACCCCCAACCACCCACTGACCCACCCCTCCACACCCCCAATCACCCACTGACTCACCCCTCCACACCCCCAATCACCCACTGACCCACCCCTCCACACACCCCCAATCACCCACTGACCCTCCCCTCTACACCCCCAACCACCCACTGACCCACCCCTCCACACCTCCAATCACCCACTGACCCACCCCTCCACACCCCCAATCACCCACTGACCCACCCCTCCACACTCCCCAACCACCCACTGACCCACCCCTCTACACCCCCAACCACCCACTGACCCACCCTTCCACACCCCCAATCACCCACTGACCCACCCCTCCACACTCCCCAACCACCCACTGACCCACCCCTCTACACCCCCAACCACCCACTGACCCACCCCTCCACACCCCCAATCACCCACTGACCCACCCCTCCACACTCCCCAACCACCCACTGACCCACCCCTCTACACCCCCAACCACCCACTGACCCACCCCTCCACACCCCCAATCACCCACTGACCCACCCCTCCACACTCCCCAACCACCCACTGACCCACCCCTCTACACCCCCAATCACCCACTGACCCACCCCTCCACACTCCCCAACCACCCACTGACCCACCCCTCTACACCCCCAACCACCCACTGACCCACCCCTCCACACCCCCAATCACCCACTGACCCACCCCTCCACACCCCCAATCACCCACTGACCCACCCCTCCACACCTCCAATCACCCACTGACCCACACCTCTACACACCCCCAATCACCCACTGACCCACCCCTCCACACCTCCAATCACCCACTGACCCACCCCTCTACACCCCCAACCACCCACTGACCCACCCCTCCACACACCCCCAATCACCCACTGACCCACCCCTCCACACCTCCAATCACCCACTGACCCACACCTCTACACACCCCCAATCACCCACTGACCCACCTCTCCACACCCCAATCACCCACTGACCCACCCCTCCGCACACCCAACCACCCACTGACCCACCTCTCCACACCCCCAATCACCAACTGACCCACCCCTCCACACCCCCAACCACCCACTGACCCACCCCTCCACACACCCCCAATCACCCACTGACCCACCCCTCCACACCCCCAATCACCCACTGATCCACCCCTCCACACCCCCAACCACCCACTAACCCACCCCTTCACACCCCCAATCACCCACTGACCCACCCCTCCACACCCCCCAATCACCCACTGACCCACCCCTCCACACCACCAATCACCCACCGACCCACCCCTCCACACACCCCCAATCACCCAGTGACCCACCCCTCCACACCCCCAATCACCCACTGATCCACCCCTCCACACCCCCAACCACCCACTAACCCACCCCTCCACACCCCCAACCACCCACTGACCCACCCCTCCACACCCCCAATCACCCACTGACTCACCCCTCCACACCCCAATCACCCACTGACCCACCCCTCCACACCCCCAATCACCCACTGACCCACCCCTCCACACCCCCAACCACCCACTGACCCACCCCTCCACACCCCCAACCACCCACTAACCCACCCCTCCACACCCCCAACCACCCACTGACCCACCCCTCCACACCCCCAATCACCCACTGACTCACCCCCTCCACACCCCCAACCACCCACTGACCCACCCCTCCACACCCCCAACCACCCACTGACCAACCCCTCCACACCCCCAATCACCCACTGACCCACCCCTCCACACCCCCAACCACCCACTGACCCATCCCTCCACACCCCCAACCACCCACTAACCCACCCCTCCACACCCCCAACCACCCACTGACCCACCCCTCCACACCCCCAATCACCCACTGACTCACCCCCTCCACACCCCCAACCACCCACTGACCCACCCCTCCACACCCCCAACCACCCACTGACCAACCCCTCCACACCCCCAATCACCCACTGACCCACCCCTCCACACCCCCAACCACCCACTGACCCACTCCTCCACACCCCCAATCACCCACTGATCCACCCCTCCACACCCCCAATCGCCCACTGACCCACCCCTCCACACACCCCCAACCACCCACTGACCCACCCCTCCACACACACCCAACCACCAACTGACCCACCCCTCCACACCCCCAACCACCCACTGACCCACCCCTCCACACACCCCCAATCACCCACTGACCCACCCCTCCACACCCCCAATCACCCACTGATCCACCCCTCCACACCCCCAATCACCCAGTGACCCACCCCTCCACACCCCCAATCACCCACTGATCCAGCCCTCCACACCCCCAACCACCCACTAACCCACCCCTCCACACCCCCAACCACCCACTGACCCACCCCTCCACACACCCCCAATCACCCACTGACCCTCCCCTCTACACCCCCAACCACCCACTGACCCACCCCTCCACACCTCCAATCACCCACTGACCCACCCCTCCACACCCCCAATCACCCACTGACCCACCCCTCCACACTCCCCAACCACCCACTGACCCACCCCTCTACACCCCCAACCACCCACTGACCCACCCTTCCACACCCCCAATCACCCACTGACCCACCCCTCCACACTCCCCAACCACCCACTGACCCACCCCTCTACACCCCCAACCACCCACTGACCCACCCCTCCACACCCCCAATCACCCACTGACCCACCCCTCCACACTCCCCAACCACCCACTGACCCACCCCTCTACACCCCCAACCACCCACTGACCCACCCCTCCACACCCCCAATCACCCACTGACCCACCCCTCCACACTCCCCAACCACCCACTGACCCACCCCTCTACACCCCCAATCACCCACTGACCCACCCCTCCACACTCCCCAACCACCCACTGACCCACCCCTCTACACCCCCAACCACCCACTGACCCACCCCTCCACACCCCCAATCACCCACTGACCCACCCCTCCACACCCCCAATCACCCACTGACCCACCCCTCCACACCTCCAATCACCCACTGACCCACACCTCTACACACCCCCAATCACCCACTGACCCACCCCTCCACACCTCCAATCACCCACTGACCCACCCCTCTACACCCCCAACCACCCACTGACCCACCCCTCCACACACCCCCAATCACCCACTGACCCACCCCTCCACACCTCCAATCACCCACTGACCCACACCTCTACACACCCCCAATCACCCACTGACCCACCTCTCCACACCCCAATCACCCACTGACCCACCCCTCCGCACACCCAACCACCCACTGACCCACCTCTCCACACCCCCAATCACCAACTGACCCACCCCTCCACACCCCCAACCACCCACTGACCCACCCCTCCACACACCCCCAATCACCCACTGACCCACCCCTCCACACCCCCAATCACCCACTGATCCACCCCTCCACACCCCCAACCACCCACTAACCCACCCCTTCACACCCCCAATCACCCACTGACCCACCCCTCCACACCCCCCAATCACCCACTGACCCACCCCTCCACACCACCAATCACCCACCGACCCACCCCTCCACACACCCCCAATCACCCAGTGACCCACCCCTCCACACCCCCAATCACCCACTGATCCACCCCTCCACACCCCCAACCACCCACTAACCCACCCCTCCACACCCCCAACCACCCACTGACCCACCCCTCCACACCCCCAATCACCCACTGACCCACCCCTCCACACCCCCAACCACCCACTGACCCACCCCTCCACACCCCCAACCACCCACTAACCCACCCCTCCACACCCCCAACCACCCACTGACCCACCCCTCCACACCCCCAATCACCCACTGACTCACCCCCTCCACACCCCCAACCACCCACTGACCCACCCCTCCACACCCCCAACCACCCACTGACCAACCCCCTCCACACCCCCAATCACCCACTGACCCACCCCTCCACACCCCCAACCACCCACTGACCCATCCCTCCACACCCCCAACCACCCACTAACCCACCCCTCCACACCCCCAACCACCCACTGACCCACCCCTCCACACCCCCAATCACCCACTGACTCACCCCCTCCACACCCCCAACCACCCACTGACCCACCCCTCCACACCCCCAACCACCCACTGACCAACCCCTCCACACCCCCAATCACCCACTGACCCACCCCTCCACACCCCCAACCACCCACTGACCCACTCCTCCACACCCCCAATCACCCACTGATCCACCCCTCCACACCCCCAATCGCCCACTGACCCACCCCTCCACACACCCCCAACCACCCACTGACCCACCCCTCCACACACACCCAACCACCCACTGACCCACCCCTCCACACCCCCAATTACCACGCTAAAGTGCAACCCGTAACTGAGTTGGGGTAGAGGGGAGCGGGGAGACACTGACTGACCAGATTAACGGCCTGGGGGAAGAAACTTTAAAATGGTTTGGCTTTTTTTAAATTTCTTTAGTAGCCCCTCCCCCTGTCATTTTTGGACGGGAGCCTTTGGAAGAGGCAGTTTGCTGGATGTGTAGTGTGTCCGAAACGATCGTGCTCCGCCTGCCTCCTTGCCCCGCACTGATGGTAGACCGGCCTTTCCTGCTGAGCTGACAGCACACTGCAGTGTGGGGGAATGCTTCACCAAGCCAGACGGTAACGGCCGATGTGAGGATGCTGTATATGATGTCAGAGTAGAATTGCTCTGTCTCATATCGCTATCTCATCAGTCTGTGACACAGACCTGATACACTTCTGCTCCATATAAGTTTATGATTCTTTTTCCCCCGACGAAAACCTGGGCAGAGGCACAAGAGATTCTGCAGGTGCTGGAGATCTGGGAAGAAAAGACGCATTAGGGTGAGCTCTGCAGGGTAGGTAGCATCTGTGTTACCAGAGCAGGTTGTAGTAGCAGATAGTAATTGCAATGTCTAAGTTCAAGCTTAATTGTCATTCAACCTTACACAAGAATACAGCCAAAAGAAACAACGTTCCTGCAGGGGCAGACACAGCACCATCAGTCACACGCATCACACAGCATTTATAATTATGATTGCTGAAAACCGGACTGTTACAAAAATTATTAAAGGTCGTAATTATATAGCCCAAGTCCCTGAGTGTCATTGGCCTGTAGACTTACGGTGCGCGGGATGTTGTCCTGTAGCCACGTCTCTGCAGGACCAAGAACGCAGCAGTTCCCATCTCACACGAGCACCACAGACGCAATCCAGCCTGTATTCCACCGAGTGACCACCGGCCCAATAGGGAATCCAGCGTCCGCTTCTCTGGCGGCTGAAACGGGGTGCAGCAACCAGGGGAAAGGCAGCTCTCTCACTGCCAGTCTCGCCCGTGAATCGGACCTGCAGTATTTAGAAGTACTTGGATAGCAGCGGGGTCGCGTGAATCCATGGAGGCAGGTGAGGGACGGTGGTTTGAACAGCCGGTGCAGATCACAAGTCCTGGAGATGCGACCGCTGACGCCAGTCAGACGATCGCTGAAGAGTATTGATAATGGCTGGGGGGGGGTCACCCGTCTTGTAAAGACACTGTCCAGAAACAACCACGGTCAAAGACCTTGACCGCCCACGTCATACGACTCGGCGCATTATGATGATGTCATAGGGCACGGCTCATAATGTTAATGATGATAAAAAGTTTGTAGACAACACGAAGTTGCCTATAGAATGACGTTGTGGACAGCAGAGAGGCCCTCCACTGGTCAGGGTTAACCGTGTTCCAGCTGTCAATATGCAAGACAGGAGAGCAGGCTTCTCCCTCTCTACGCATCTGATGAGCCCAAGGACTGCAATACAGTTTGGCAACAGCGGCGTCACAGGAGTCAGCGTTGAACTCGACGTCGGACTGCCTCAGGGACTCCAGCTCCGGATTTCTCCCTCGGGGTTCACTCCCGAAGCCTCCCCCGCGAGTGGGTACAGCCATAGGGCAGCGGAGGTTTGAGATCAGAGTTTGCCTCCCCCTAGATGAGCTGCCAAACCACGGCCGACCAGCCCCGTCAACCTGAAACGACTGGCTTTAAGGCGCCAGTCACCTGCCTTGGCCTTTTCTCCTGTCGGTGGAAACGGTTCCGCCGGGCTTAGCGGCTAAGCCCCACGTCAGGGGCAGGAGCTGGACTTAGTTTGTCAGAGGCTGTTTGTGGCGTACGTTTAATGGGTCCAATAGGTTACCCCCAGTACCAACCACTGGCTGCAACAGCCTTAAGGAAAAGCAAGCAAGATTAGTTAAGGCTACAGCAGGATATAAATCAGATGGAAAGAATTAAAATTAGAATTTTATCTCTTAAATCCATCTCGCAACATGAGGGAGTGAAATTCTTCATGTTGTGTCTCCAGCGCAATGTACAGGCAATAGGGAAGGGAGCTGTGGGAGGATATTGCCCAAGCACTCAGATTGTGTTTGGAATTGCTCTGTGTACATGTATTACAGTCAGATCAATGTGTATTGATAAACTGGAGGGCCTGGAGGAAGAAGCTGTCACGTAGCCCGTGGGTCCTGGCTTTTATGCTGCGGTACCGTTTGCTGGACGGAAGCAGCTGGAACAGTTTGTGGCCGGGGTGTCAGGAGTCCACGCTGATCCTCCGGGCCTCTTATTCTACGCACCTCCTGCAGCTGCGCTGGACAGTGTCGGAACGTAACCTGAACAAGTGATAGGGGGAAGCCAGGCAGGGAAGAACATTCTGGGTCCAGGGTAAGGAACAGTGCAGGTCCGGGCGTGGAAGATAAAGGTTGGAATGTTACGTTGCAGCTTTACAACACTCTGGGCTCGATGGCACTTGGAATGCTGTGTGCAATGCAGACTAGAACATCTACATCAGGATGCTGTTCATCGACTATAGCTCAGCATTTAATGCCATCATTCCCACAATCCTGATTGAGAAGTTGCAGAACCTGGGCCTCTGTACCTCCCTCTGCAATTGGATTCTCAACTTCCTAACCAGAAGACCACGATCTGTGCGGATTGGTGATAGCATCTCCTCCTCGCTGACGATCAACACTGGTGCACCTCAGGGGTGTGTGCTTAGCCCACTGCTCTACTCTCTCTATACCCATGACTGTGTGGCTAGGCATAACTCAAATGCCATCAATAAATTTGCTGATGATACAACCATTGTTGGCTGAATTCTCAGGTGGTGACGAGAGGGCGTACAGACGTGAGATACACCAACTAGTGGAGTGGTGTCACAGCAACAACCTGGCACTCAGCGAAAGAGCTGATTGTGGACTTCAGGAAGGGTAAGACGAAGGAACACACACCGATCCTCATAGAGGGATCAGAAGTGGAGAGAGTGGGCAGCTTCAAGTTCCTGGGTGTCAAGATCTCTGAGGATCTAACCTGGTCCCAACACATCGATGCAACTATAAAGAAGGCAAGACAGTGACAATACTTCATTAAGAGTTTGAAGAGCTTTGGTATGTCAACAAAAACACTCAAAAACTTCTATAGATGTACCATGGAGAGCATTCTGACAGGCTGCATCACTGTCTGGTATGGGTGGGAGGGTTACTGAACAGGACTGAAAGAAGCTGCAGAGGGTTGTAAATCTAGTCAGCTCCATCTTGGCTACTAGCCTACAAAGTACCCAGGACATCTACAGAGAGCGGTGTTTCAGAAAGGCAGTGTCCATAATTAAGGACCCCCAACACCCAGGGCATGCCCTTTTCTCACTGTTACCATCTGGTAGGAGGTACAGGAGCCTGAAGACACACACTCAACGATTCAGGAACAGCTTCTTCCCCTCTGCCATCAGGGAGGAGGTACAGGAGCCTGGAGACACACACTCAACGATTCAGGAACAGCTTCTTCCCCTCTGCCATCAGGGAGGGGGTACAGGAGCCTGAAGACACACACTCAACGATTCAGGAACAGCTTCTTCCCCTCTGCCATCAGGGAGGGGGTACAGGAGCCTGGAGACACACACTCAACGATTCAGGAACAGCTTCTTCCCCTCTGCCATCAGGGAGGGGGTACAGGAGCCTGAAGACACACACTCAGCGATTCAGAAACAGGCTCTTCCCCTCTGCCATCAGGGAGGAGGTACAGGAGCCTGAAGACACACACTCAGCGATTCAGGAACAGCTTCTTCCCCTCTGCCATCAGGGAGGAGGTACAGGAGCCTGAAGACACACACTCAACGATTCAGGAACAGCTTCTTCCCCTCTGCCATCAGGGAGGAGGTACAGGAGCCTGAAGACACACACTCAACGATTCAGGAACAGCTTCTTCCCCTCTGCCATCAGGGAGGAGGTACAGGAGCCTGAAGACACACACTCAGCGATTCAGGAACAGCTTCTTCCCCTCTGCCATCAGGGAGGAGGTACAGGAGCCTGAAGACACACACTCAACGATTCAGGAACAGCTTCTTCACCTCTGCCATCCAATTCCTAAATGGACGTTGAACCCCTGAACACTATCTCACTTTTAAATATATATTATTTCTGTTTCTACATGATTTTTTAATCTATTCAATATGCATACATTGTTATTTACTTTTTCTTTTCTATCATGCATTGCATTGAACTGCTGCTGCTAAGTTAACAAATTTCACAACACATGCTGGTGATAATAAACCTGATCCTGTTTCTGAATAAAAATTAGCTGTTTGTCACATATACATGTGACATTGAAACATTCGTGGTTCAGTATGAACACACACGAAATGCTGGAGGAGCTCAGCAGGTCTGGGAGCATCCATGGAAACGAATAGACAGTCTACAGAATAAAAAGGAGGGGGGAGGGGGAGGAGGCTAGCTGGAAGGCGATGGGTGAAGCCAGGTGGGTGGGAGGGGTAAAGGGCTGGAGAGGAAGGAATCTGACAGGAGAGGAGAGTGGACCGTGGGAGAAAGGGAAGGAGGAGGGACACCAGGGGGAGGTGATGGGTGGGAAAGGTAAAGGGCTGGAGAGGAAGGAATCTGACAGGAGAGGAGAGTGGACCGTGGGAGAAAGGGAAGGAGGAGGGACACCAGGGGGAGGTGATGGGAGGGAGGGGTAAAGGGCTGGAGAGGAAGGAATCTGACAGGAGAGGAGAGTGGACTGTGGGAGAAAGGGAAGGAGGAGGGACACCGGGGGGAGGTGATGGGTGGGAAAGGTAAAGGGCTGGAGAGGAAGGAATCTGACAGGAGAGAAGAGTGGACCGTGGGAGAAAGGGAAGGAGGAGGGACACCAGGGGGAGGTGATGGGTGGGAGAGGAAGGAATCTGATAGGAGAGGAGAGTGGACGGTGGGAGAAAGGGAAGGAGGAGGGACACCAGGGGGAGGTGATGGGTGGGAAAGGTAAAGGGCTGGAGAGGGAGGAATCTGATTGGAGAGGAGAGTGGACGGTGGGAGAAAGGGAAGGAGGAGGGACACCAGGGGGAGGTGATGGGTGGGGAAAGGTAAAGGGCTGGAGAGGAAGGAATCTGATTGGAGAGGAGAGTGGACCGTGGGAGAAAGGGAAGGAGGAGGGACACCAGGGGGAGGTGATGGGAGGGAGGGGTAAAGGGCTGGAGAGGAAGGAATCTGACAGGAGAGGAGAGTGGACTGTGGGAGAAAGGGAAGGAGGAGGGACACCGGGGGGAGGTGATGGGTGGGAAAGGTAAAGGGCTGGAGAGGAAGGAATCTGACAGGAGAGAAGAGTGGACCGTGGGAGAAAGGGAAGGAGGAGGGACACCAGGGGGAGGTGATGGGTGGGAGAGGAAGGAATCTGACAGGAGAGGAGAGTGGACGGTGGGAGAAAGGGAAGGAGGAGGGACACCAGGGGGAGGTGATGGGTGGGAAAGGTAAAGGGCTGGAGAGGAAGGAATCTGATAGGAGAGGAGAGTGGACCGTGGGAGAAAGGGAAGGAGGAGGGACACCAGGGGGAGGTGATGGGTGGGAGAGGAAGGAATCTGATAGGAGAGGAGAGTGGACGGTGGGAGAAAGGGAAGGAGGAGGGACACCAGGGGGAGGTGATGGGTGGGAAAGGTAAAGGGCTGGAGAGGGAGGAATCTGATTGGAGAGGAGAGTGGACGGTGGGAGAAAGGGAAGGAGGAGGGACACCAGGGGGAGGTGATGGGTGGGGAAAGGTAAAGGGCTGGAGAGGAAGGAATCTGATTGGAGAGGAGAGTGGACCGTGGGAGAAAGGGAAGGAGGAGGGACACCAGGGGGAGGTGATGGGTGGGAAAGGTGAAGTGCTGGAGAGGGAGGAATCTGACAGGAGAGGAGAGTGGACCGTGGGAGAAAGGGAAGGAGGAGGGACACCAGGGGGAGGTGATGGGTGGGAAAGGTAAAGGGCTGGAGAGGAAGGAATCTGATTGGAGAGGAGAGTGGACGGTGGGAGAAAGGGAAGGAGGAGGGACACCAGGGGGAGGTGATGGGTGGGAAAGGTCAAGGGCTGGAGAGGAAGGAATCTGATTGGAGAGGAGAGTGGACGGTGGGAGAAAGGGAAGGAGGAGGGACACCAGGGGGAGGTGATGGGTGGGAAAGGTGAAGTGCTGGAGAGGGAGGAATCTGACAGGAGAGGAGAGTGGACCGTGGGAGAAAGGGAAGGAGGAGGGACACCAGGGGGAGGTGATGGGTGGGAAAGGTGAAGTGCTGGAGAGGGAGGAATCTGACAGGAGAGGAGAGTGGACCGTGGGAGAAAGGGAAGGAGGAGGGACACCAGGGGGAGGTGATGGGTGGGAAAGGTGAAGGGCTGGAGAGGGAGGAATCTGACAGGAGAGGAGAGTGGACCGTGGGAGAAAGGGAAGGAGGAGGGACACCGGGGGAGGTGATGGGTGGGAAAGGTAAAAGGCTGGAGAGGAAGGAATCTGATAGGAGAGGAGAGTGGACGGTGGGAGAAAGGGAAGGAGGAGGGACACCAGGGGGAGGTGATGGGTGGGAAAGGTGAAGGGCTGGAGAGGGAGGAATCTGACAGGAGAGGAGAGTGGACCATGGGAGAAAGGGAAGGAGGAGGGACACCAGGGGGAGGTGATGGGTGGGAAAGGTGAAGGGCCGGCGAGGAAGGAGTCTGACAGGAGAGGAGAGTGGACCGTGGGAGAAAGGGAAGGAGGAGGGACACCGGGGGAGGTGATGGGTGGGAAAGGTAAAAGGCTGGAGAGGAAGGAATCTGATAGGAGAGGAGAGTGGACGGTGGGAGAAAGGGAAGGAGGAGGGACACCAGGGGGAGGTGATGGGTGGGAAAGGTGAAGTGCTGGAGAGGGAGGAATCTGACAGGAGAGGAGAGTGGACCGTGGGAGAAAGGGAAGGAGGAGGGACACCAGGGGGAGGTGATGGGTGGGAAAGGTGAAGGGCTGGAGAGGGAGGAATCTGACAGGAGAGGAGAGTGGACCGTGGGAGAAAGGGAAGGAGGAGGGACACCAGGGGGAGGTGATGGGTGGGAAAGGTGAAGGGCCGGCGAGGAAGGAGTCTGACAGGAGAGGAGAGTGGACCGTGGGAGAAAGGGAAGGAGGAGGGACACCGGGGGAGGTGATGGGTGGGAAAGGTAAAGGGCTGGAGAGGAAGGAATCTGATAGGAGAGGAGAGTGGACCGTGGGAGAAAGGGAAGGAGGAGGGGACCCAGGGGGAGGTGATGGGTAGGAAGGGTAAAAGGCTGGAGAGGAAGGGATCTGATAGGAGAGGAGAGTGGACCATGGGAGAAAGGGAAGGAGGAGGGACACCAGGGGGAGGTGATGGGTGGGAAAGGTGAAGTGCTGGAGAGGAAGGAATCTGACGGGAGAGGAGAGTGGACCGTGGGAGAAAGGGAAGGAGGAGGGACACCAGGGGGAGGTGATGGGTGGGAAAGGTAAAGGGCTGGAGAGGGAGGAATCTGATTGGAGAGGAGAGTGGACGGTGGGAGAAAGGGAAGGAGGAGGGACACCAGGGGGAGGTGATGGGTGGGGAAAGGTAAAGGGCTGGGGAGGAAGGAATCTGATTGGAGAGGAGAGTGGACGGTGGGAGAAAGGGAAGGAGGAGGGACACCAGGGGGAGGTGATGGGTGGGAAAGGTGAAGTGCTGGAGAGGGAGGAATCTGACAGGAGAGGAGAGTTGACCGTGGGAGAAAGGGAAGGAGGAGGGACACCAGGGGGAGGTGATGGGTGGGAAAGGTAAAGGGCTGGAGAGGAAGGAATCTGATTGGAGAGGAGAGTGGACGGTGGGAGAAAGGGAAGGAGGAGGGACACCAGGGGGAGGTGATGGGTGGGAAAGGTCAAGGGCTGGAGAGGAAGGAATCTGATTGGAGAGGAGAGTGGACGGTGGGAGAAAGGGAAGGAGGAGGGACACCAGGGGGAGGTGATGGGTGGGAAAGGTGAAGTGCTGGAGAGGGAGGAATCTGACAGGAGAGGAGAGTGGACCGTGGGAGAAAGGGAAGGAGGAGGGACACCAGGGGGAGGTGATGGGTGGGAAAGGTGAAGTGCTGGAGAGGGAGGAATCTGACAGGAGAGGAGAGTGGACCGTGGGAGAAAGGGAAGGAGGAGGGACACCAGGGGGAGGTGATGGGTGGGAAAGGTGAAGGGCTGGAGAGGGAGGAATCTGACAGGAGAGGAGAGTGGACCGTGGGAGAAAGGGAAGGAGGAGGGACACCGGGGGAGGTGATGGGTGGGAAAGGTAAAAGGCTGGAGAGGAAGGAATCTGATAGGAGAGGAGAGTGGACGGTGGGAGAAAGGGAAGGAGGAGGGACACCAGGGGGAGGTGATGGGTGGGAAAGGTGAAGGGCTGGAGAGGGAGGAATCTGACAGGAGAGGAGAGTGGACCATGGGAGAAAGGGAAGGAGGAGGGACACCAGGGGGAGGTGATGGGTGGGAAAGGTGAAGGGCCGGCGAGGAAGGAGTCTGACAGGAGAGGAGAGTGGACCGTGGGAGAAAGGGAAGGAGGAGGGACACCGGGGGAGGTGATGGGTGGGAAAGGTAAAAGGCTGGAGAGGAAGGAATCTGATAGGAGAGGAGAGTGGACGGTGGGAGAAAGGGAAGGAGGAGGGACACCAGGGGGAGGTGATGGGTGGGAAAGGTGAAGTGCTGGAGAGGGAGGAATCTGACAGGAGAGGAGAGTGGACCGTGGGAGAAAGGGAAGGAGGAGGGACACCGGGGGAGGTGATGGGTGGGAAAGGTAAAAGGCTGGAGAGGAAGGAATCTGATAGGAGAGGAGAGTGGACGGTGGGAGAAAGGGAAGGAGGAGGGACACCAGGGGGAGGTGATGGGTGGGAAAGGTGAAGGGCTGGAGAGGGAGGAATCTGACAGGAGAGGAGAGTGGACCATGGGAGAAAGGGAAGGAGGAGGGACACCAGGGGGAGGTGATGGGTGGGAAAGGTGAAGGGCCGGCGAGGAAGGAGTCTGACAGGAGAGGAGAGTGGACCGTGGGAGAAAGGGAAGGAGGAGGGACACCGGGGGAGGTGATGGGTGGGAAAGGTAAAAGGCTGGAGAGGAAGGAATCTGATAGGAGAGGAGAGTGGACGGTGGGAGAAAGGGAAGGAGGAGGGACACCAGGGGGAGGTGATGGGTGGGAAAGGTGAAGTGCTGGAGAGGGAGGAATCTGACAGGAGAGGAGAGTGGACCGTGGGAGAAAGGGAAGGAGGAGGGACACCAGGGGGAGGTGATGGGTGGGAAAGGTGAAGGGCCGGCGAGGAAGGAGTCTGACAGGAGAGGAGAGTGGACCGTGGGAGAAAGGGAAGGAGGAGGGACACCGGGGGAGGTGATGGGTGGGAAAGGTAAAGGGCTGGAGAGGAAGGAATCTGATAGGAGAGGAGAGTGGACCGTGGGAGAAAGGGAAGGAGGAGGGGACCCAGGGGGAGGTGATGGGTAGGAAGGGTAAAAGGCTGGAGAGGAAGGGATCTGATAGGAGAGGAGAGTGGACCGTGGGAGAAAGGGAAGGAGGAGGGGACCCAGGGGGAGGTGATGGGTAGGAAGGGTAAAAGGCTGGAGAGGAAGGGATCTGATAGGAGAGGAGAGTGGACCGTGGGAGAAAGGGAAGGAGGAAGGGACCCAGGGGGAGGTGATGGGTAGGAAGGGTAAAAGGCTGGAGAGGAAGGGATCTGATAGGAGAGGAGAGTGGACCGTGGGAGAAAGGTGAGGAGGGGACCCAGGGGTGGGTGATAGGCAGGTGACAAGAGGTAAGAGTGGCGAACAGGGTGGTGGGGGGGGAATTTGTTCACCAGATGGAGAAATTGATATTCATACCATCAGGCTGGAGGCTACGCTGAGGGAATATAGGGTGTTTCCCCTCTACCCTGAGGGGGGGGGTCTCATCTTGGCACAGGAGGAAGCCATGGACTTCGGAACAGGAATGGGAATTGGAATTAAGATGTTCGGCCATCTGGAAGCCCCACTTACATAGAAACATAGAAATCTGCAGCACAATACAGGCCCTTCGGCCCACAATATTGTGCTTACTCTAGAGGGTGCCTAGAATTTCCCTACAACATAGCCCTCTATTTTTCTAAGGTCCATGTAACTATCTCTCTTAAAAGACCCTCTCGTATCCGCCTCCACCACCGTCGCTGGCGGTGCACTCCATGCACCCACCACCCTCTGAGTGAAAAACTTACCCCTGACATCTCCTCTGTACCTACTTCCAAGCACCCTAAAACATCTTGTGCTAGCTATTTCAGCCCTGGGAAAAAGCCCCTGGCTTTCCACAGGATCAACGCCTCTCATCATCTTATATACCTCTATCTGGTCACCCCCTCATCCTCCGTCGCTCCATGAGAAAAGGCCGAGTTCACTCAACCTATTCTCATAAGGCATGCTCCCCAATCCAGGCAACATCCTTGTAAATCTCCTCTGCACCCTTTCTATGGTTTCCACATCCTTCCTGTAGTGAGGCGACCAGAACTGAGCACAGTACTCCAAGTGGGGTCTGACCAGGGTCCTATATAGCTGCAACATTATCTCCCGGCTCCTAAACTCAATCCCACGATTGATGAAGGCCAATGCACCGTATGCCTTCTTAACCACAGAGTCAAACTGCGCAGCTTTGCGTGTCCTATGGCTTCGGACCCCAAGATCCCTCTGATCCTGCACATTGTCAAGAGTCTTAATATTATATTCTGTCTTCAAATTGGACCTACCGAAATGAACCACCTCACATTTATCTGGGTTGTGGTGGACAGTGCAATGGCGCTCGATGAAGTGGTCCCCCAGTTTACAATGGGCCTCACTGAAGTAGAGGAGTCCGCATCGGGAGTACCGGATCCGAAAGACAACCCCAGTAGGTTTGCAGGTGAGGTGTCCTCTCACTGAGCAGGGCTGTTTGGGACCCTGAATGGAGGTGAGGGAGGAGGTACATGGACAGGTGTAACACTTGCAGGGATCAATGTTCAAAGTTCGAAAGTTCAAAGTAAAGTTCAGAGTTCAAAGCAAAATTTATTATCAGAGCACATACATGTCACCATGTACAACCCTGAGATCATTTCTCCGTGGGTGTACTTAGCAAATCTATAGAACGGTAACCGTAAACAGGATCTGTAAGCTGTAAACATCAGGAACTGTAAACAGACTGTGCAAATTCAGGTAATGAATAAGTAATTAGCAATAAATAATGAGCGTGAAATGACGATTATAAGAGGCCTTAAATCAGGCCTTATCCCCTTCTGCTCAAGAGCCTGATGGTTGAGGGGGAGTAACTGCTGATGTGAGTGAGCCCTGAGGCTCCGGTACCTTCCACCTGATGGCAGCAGTGAGAAGAGAGCGTGGCCTGGGTGGTGGGGGTCCCTGATGATGGATGCTGCTTTCCTATGTATATGCGCTCAATGATTGGGAGGGCTTTACCCGTGAGGTACTGGGCTGAATCCACTACCTTCTGCAGGATTCTCCGCTCAAAGGCATTGGTGTTCCCATACCAGTCAGCGCACTTTCCACCACACGGCTGTAGAAATTTGCCAAGGGTTTTGAAGTCATATTGAATCTCCACAGACTCCCAAGGAAGTAGCAATGCTGTCTTGATGTCTTCTCAATTATATTTATATGATGGGTCCTGGGCAGGTCCTCTGAGATAGTGACGCACAGGAATTTAAAGTTACTGACCCTCTCCACCTCTGATCCTCCGCAGATTACTGGTTCCCTCTCCCGAAGTTTACAATCAGTTCCTCGGCCTTAATGACGTTGAGTGAGAGGTTGTTGTTACGACACCGCTCAGACAAGTTCTCAATCTCCCTCCTGTAGGCTGATTCATCTCCCCCTGTGATACGGCCCACAACCGTGGCGTTGTCTGAAAACTTGTATATGGTGATGGATCTGTACACAGTCATAGTGTAAAGCGGGTCGAGCAGGGGTCCAAGTACACATCCCTGTGGTGCTCCTGCGCTGATGGAGATCGTGGAGGAGATGTTTTCGCCAATCGGAACTGACTGGTGTCTCCAAGAGAGGAAATCCAGGATTCAATGCAAATGGGGGTATTGAGGCCCAGGTCTTGGAGTTTACCGATTAGTTTAGAGGGGGTGATGGCGTTAAATGCTGAGCTGTATTCGATAAAGAGCATGCTCAACCATCAGGATGGAGGTACAGGAGCCTCAGGTCCCACACCACCAGGTTCAGGAACAGTTATTACCCCTCAACCATCAGGAAGGAGGTACAGGAGCCTCAGGACCCACACCACCAGGTTCAGGAACAGTTATTACCCCTCAACCATCGGGATGGAGGTACAGGAGCCTCAGGTCCCACACCACCAGGTTCAGGAACAGTTATCACCCCTCAACCATCAGGATGGAGGTACAGGAGCCTCAGGTCCCACACCACCAGGTTCAGGAACAGTTATTACACCTCAACCATCAGGATGGAGGTACAGGAGCCTCAGGACCCACACCACCAGGTTCAGCAACAGTTATCACCCCTCAACCATCAGGATGGAGGTACAGGAGCCTCAGGTCCCACACCACCAGGTTCAGGAACAGTTATTACACCTCAACCATCAGGATGGAGGTACAGCAGCCTCAGGACCCACACCACCAGGTTCAGCAACAGTTATCACCCCTCAACCATCAGGAAGGAGGTACAGGAGCCTCAGGACCCACACCACCAGGTTCAGGAACAATAATTACCCCTCAATCTTCATGAAGGAGGTACAGGAGCCTCAGTTCCCACACCACCAGGTTCAGGAACAGTTATTACCCCTCAACCATTCGGAAGGAGGTACAGGAGCCTCAGGACCCACACCACCAGTTTCGGAAACAGTTATTACCCCTCAACCATCAGGAAGGAGGTACAGGAGCCTCAGGACCCACACCACCAGTTTCGGAAACAGTTATTACCCCTCAACCATCAGGAAGGAGGTACAGGAGCCTCAGGACCCACACCACCAGGTTCAGGAACAATAATTACCCCTCAATCTTCATGAAGGAGGTACAGGAGCCTCAGGACCCACACCACCAGGTTCAGGAACAGTTATTACCCCTCAACCATTCGGAAGGAGATACAGGAGCCTCAGGACCCACACCACCAGGTTCAGGAACAGTTATTACCCCTCAACCATCAGGAAGGAGGTACAGGAGCCTCAGGACCCACACCACCAGGTTCAGGAACAGTTATTACCCCTCAACCATTCGGAAGGATATACAGGAGCCTCAGGACCCACACCACCAGGTTCAGGAACAGTTATTACCCCTCAACCATCAGGAAGGAGGTACAGGAGCCTCAGGACCCACACCACCAGGTTCAGGAACAGTTATTACCCCTCAACCATCAGGAAGGAGGTACAGGAGCCTCAGGACCCACACCACCAGGTTCAGGAACAGTCATTACCCCTCAACCATCAGGAAGGAGGTACAGGAGCCTCAGGACCCACACCACCAGGTTCAGGAACAGTTATTACCCCTCAACCATTCGGAAGGATATACAGGAGCCTCAGGACCCACACCACCAGGTTCAGGAACAGTTATTACCCCTCAACCATCAGGAAGGAGGTACAGGAGCCTCAGGACCCACACCACCAGGTTCAGGAACAGTTATTACCCCTCAACCATCAGGAAGGAGGTACAGGAGCCTCAGGACCCACACCACCAGGTTCAGGAACAGTCATTACCCCTCAACCATCAGGAAGGAGGTACAGGAGCCTCAGAACCCACACCACCAGGTTCAGGAACAGTTATTACCCCTCAACCATCAGGAAGGAGGTACAGAAGCCTCAGGCCCCACACTACCAGGTTCAGGAACAGTTATTACCCCTCAACCATCAGGTTCTTGAGTAAAGTTACTATTACAGTTACTATTCTAAAGATTTGCTAAGTATGCCCACAGGAAAAAGAATCTCAGGGTTGTATGTGGTGACCAGTAGGTACTCTGATAATAAAATTTACCTTGTACGCTATAAGAAGGATATTGTTGACACAAGAGAAGGTGCAGAGGAGATTCACCAGGACGTTTTCTAGATTGGAGGACCTTAACTAAAGAGAGAGACTGGAAAGTCCGGGCTTATGTTCCATGGAGTGAGGGTGATGGGTGGGTGACCTGATCAAGATACATAAAATTATAATCGGCATGGACAGGATAGCCCAGAATTTGTTTCTCCCCTGGTACGGGATTCAAAAGCAGGTTAAAGAAAAGGGAAAGGGGATTTCAGAGGAAGTACCGTATTTTTCAGCGATGGCACAGTAACATATCAATTAGTGTAAGACCATAAGACACAGGAGCAGAATTAGAGGCCCATCGAGTCTGCTCCACCATTCCATCATGGCTGATCCTTTCCTCCCCTCCTCAACCCCACTGCCCAGCCTTCTCCCCATAACCTTCGATACTGTGTCCAGTCAAGAAGCTATCCAGCTCTGCCTTAAGTACACCCAACCACAGCTGCCACAAACTCACCACCCTCTGGCTAAAGAAATTCCTCCACATCTCTGTTTTAAATGGATGCCCCTCTAACCTGAGGCTGTGCCCTCTTGTCCTAGACTCCCCCACCATGGGAAACATCCTTTCCACATCTACTCTGTCTGGGCCTTCGAAAGGTTTCAATGAGATCCCCCCTCATCCTTCTGAATTCCAACGAGTACAGACCCAGAGCCATCAAACGTTCCTCGTACGATAACCCTTTCATTTCCAGAATCATCCTTGTGAACCTCCTCTGGACTCTCTCCAATGCCAGCACATCTTTTCTTAGATGAGGAGCCCAAAACTGTTCACAATACTCAAGGTCAGGCCTCACCAGTGCCTTATAAAGCCTCAGTATCACATCCCTGCTCTTGTATTCTGGACCTCTTGAAATGAATGCTAACATGGCATTTGCCTTCCTCACCACCGACTCAACCTGCAAGTTAAGCTTTATGGCGTTCTCCCAAGTCCCTTTGTATCCTAGATTTTTGGATTTTCTCTGCATTTTGAAAACAGTCTGCACATTTATTTCTACTACCAGTCTATAGCATTTGCCACTTTCTTGCCCATTCTCCTAATCTGTCCAAGTCATTCTGCATCCTACCTGTTTCCTCAACACTACCTGCCCCTCCACCACTCTTCATATCATCTGCAAACTTACCGTCAATTCCTTCATCTAAATCATTGATATCCAGCATAAAAAGAAGTGGTTCCAACACCGACCCCTGCGGAACACCACTAGTCACTGACAACCGACCAGAAAAGGATCCTTTCATTCCCACTCGCTGCCTCCTACCCATCAGTCAATGCTCTCACCATGCCATTAACTTTCCTGTGATACCACGGGCTCTTAACTTGGTAAGCAGCCTCATGTGTGGCTTCTGAAAGTCCAGATATACAACATCCACTACATCCCCTCTCTCTATCCTAGGTGTAATCTCCTCAAAAAATCCCAACAGGTTCGGCAGGCTGGATTTTCCCTCAAGGAAACCATGCTGGCTTTGTCCCATCTTGTCCTGTGTCACCAAGTACTCCATCACCTCATCCTTAACAATTGACTCTAACATCTTCCCAGCCGCTGAGGTCACTGTAACACATCACGGTGCCAGCTGAAAGATTGGGGACCAATTTCTGCCGTTGTCAGCCAGGAGCTTCGAGATTCTCCCCACGGCCGCGTGGGTGTCCTCCGACTGCTCTGGTTTCCTCCCACAGACCAAAGACCTACGGGTTAGGGTAGGTGAGTTGTGTTGGCACGGGGAGGGTGGTGACACTTGCCCCCAGCATTCCTCTGTATGTGTCAGAGAACCAGAGACAGATAAAACCAAGTTTTATAGTTATTTACGTCATCTGGAACTCCTAGCCAGAGGTACAATCACCATGTTAAATAGACGTTTAGACGTGCCCTTGAGTTGGCACAGTTTAAGATGGCGCTGGTGAGCCTCTGGCCAGTGGCCAACGAAACAAAGACAACGGCTGAATGCGTTGTCAGTCACACCTTTTAAGGCAAACGATCATCGCAAATAATAGTCTGTAACTCCCCGTTGGAGCCGAAGTAGCAGAACTGAGGCGGGGGACGACGACCGGTCACCGACAGCGAGGGAGACCCCGAGCTTCGATCGTTTTAAGCGCCGCGCCGGATCGAGGCGACGGAACCCGGGCACCCGTTGGGCTGGACCTGATGCTTGGACGGAGACTGAAGCGCCGGGCCGGACCGGAGGGGTCGGGTTACAGGCGGTGGATCCCTGGCCTCAGGGCGCTAAGACATCGGAGGTTAACTCCGGCGCCGGGCCATTTCGAAAGGGTGTCGGGGCCCGAGGTGAGGGACGGACCGGTTCCGATCGCTTGGCACCGTGCTGATCTATGGGCCTCTTTTGTGGAACCGTTCAGAACGCTGTTTGCTTGCGGTCATCGTTCGCGTGATTCTTTTTTTCTCTCTGCACATTGGGCGTTTGACAGAATTCTTTATACGGGTTCCTGTTAGTTTCCTTGCTTTGTGGCTGCCTGTTAGAAGGCAGATCTCAAGGTTGTATAATGTATACAGGGAGTTCCTACAAAAAGCATTCAGCAACCCCCCCCCCCGCCCCTTACCTTTGGAAGTTTTCACTTTTTATTGTTTTGCAACATTGAATCACAGTGGATTCAATTAGGTTTTTTTGCCATTGAACAACAGAAAAAGACTCCTGTGTCAAAGTGAAAACTGATCTGTACTAAGTGATCTAAATTAATTACAAATATAAAACACAAAATAATTAATTGCATAAGTACTCACCCCCTTTAATATGGCACACCAGATCATCACTGGTGCAGCCAATGTCATGGTCCGACCCGAGGTCCGCATTCCGGTTCACAGTCCGGTCCGCAGACTCCGGACTCCGGGTCCTCTGCCTGTCCCTTGTTTCGGTTGGATTTAACCAGAAGCTCCCGATGCTCATCCTGGGGCTGGGAATATAAGTGGTCCTGGGATTGAGTGTGGGTGGGGGGGTTGTCTTGTCAAGATTCCCTGGGAGCAAATGGCTGGTGGAAGGCTGGAACGGCCACTTGCCATCTTTAGGCCGCACTGGAGAACCATGGCTTCTGGGAGCTTTGCTGTCAGTAGTCGGAGCTGTCGTTGCGGTATGGATTTGGCCATTTCCCGGGCCAGCTGGGTGGCCGTCAGCCGCTCCGAGCTAGCCAGGGATCTGGTTGCTTCCGTAGCCAGCCAAGGCTGCCGGCCGTAACGACTACTCAGAACAGCCCCGATGCAGAGGTGGAACTGTCTGTCGTTCCTTGGTGTTTGTCTCTTCCTGTCCTCTCCCCCATGGGGTAAGTCAGACCGTTCTGCCATTGCCCTGTGGGGGGAATCAGTCGTCCTGTCCTCGCCCCCATGGGGTAAGTCAGACCGTTCTGCTGTTGCCCTGTGGGGGGAATCAGTCTTGTCCTGTCCTCGCCCCCATGGGGTAAGTCAGGCTGTTCTGCCATTGCCCTGTGGGGGGAATCAGTCGTCCTGTCCTCGCCCCCATGGGGTAAGTCAGGCTGTTCTGCCATTGCCCTGTGGGGGGAATCAGTCGTCCTGTCCTCGCCCCCATGGGGTAAGTCAGACTGTTCTGCCGTTGCCCTGTGGGGGGAATCAGTCGTCCTGTCCTCGCCCCCATGGGGTAAGTCAGACTGTTCTGCCGTTGCCCTGTGGGGGGAATCAGTCTTGTCCTGTCCTCGCCCCCATGGGGTAAGTCAGACTGTTCTGCCGTTGCCCTGTGGGGGGAATCAGTCGTCCTGTCCTCGCCCCCATGGGGTAAGTCAGACTGTTCTGCCGTTGCCCTGTGGGGGGAATCAGTCTCGTCCTGTCCTCGCCCCCATGGGGTAAGTCAGACTGTTCTGCCGTTGCCCTGTGGGGGGAATCAGTCGTCCTGTCCTCGCCTCCATGGGGTAAGTCAGACTGTTCTGCCGTTGCCCTGTGGGGGGAATCAGTCGTCCTGTCCTCGCCTCCATGGGGTAAGTCAGACTGTTCTGCCGTTGCCCTGTGGGGGGAATCAGTCGTCCTGTCCTCGCCCCCATGGGGTAAGTCAGACCGTTCTGCCGTTGCCCTGTGAGGGGAATCAGTCTTGTCCTGTCCTTGCCCCCATGGGGTAAGTCAGACTGTTCTGCCGTTGCCCTGTGAGGGGAATCTGTCTTGTCCTGTCCTCGCCCCCATGGGGTAAGTCAGACCGTTCTGCTGTTGCCCTGTGGGGGGAATCAGTCGTCCTGTCCTCGCCCCCATGGGGTAAGTCAGACCGTTCTGCCGTTGCCCTGTGGGGGGAATCAGTCGTCCTGTCCTTGCCTCCGTGGGGTAAGTCAGACTGTTCTGCCATTGCCCTGTGGGGGGAATCAGTCGTCCTGTCCTTGCCTCCGTGGGGTAAGTCAGACTGTTCTGCCGTTGCCCTGTGGGGGGAATCAGTCGTCCTGTCCTTGCCTCCGTGGGGTAAGTCAGACTGTTCTGCCGTTGCCCTGTGGGGGGAATCAGTCGTCCTGTCCTTGCCTCCGTGGGGTAAGTCAGACTGTTCTGCCATTACCCGATGGATGGACCTGCCCCACTTTGGTGTGGAGTGAAAGTTGAGTCCCAGCTTGTCGAAGGAGAGGTCCCTGCTCTATGTCTATGTTCTGTCCAGTCTCATGTTAGTGTTTTGTGAAAGAGGAGTCCCGGCTTGTCGAAGGAGAGGTCCCTGCTCTATGTTGATGTACAGTTCCTAGTCTGCCTCCAAGCTCCAGCCTCCGAGTTATGCAAGCATCAAGACCTGATGCACCATCAATAACTCACTCTGAGACGTAGGAAACGAGGTATCGGCTTTTATTGACTGGAAGAATGAACAACACTACACCCTGGGGAATGAGGCTGGGCATCAGGCCTCAGTCGCCTTTATACAGGGGTTTATACCTTTATACCGACCGCAATGTCTATTTTCTCAGTATTATTGACGAGTACTCACGATTCCCTTTGACCCCAGCCTCGAGCTCCAAGAACCCAGGCCTCGTCATGTCTTCGTCTGGTTTGGGTTCCGAGCCCAAGTCAAGACCCAGGTTCTGGGTCCTTGTCCAGTCTCAGGCTCGGAATCCACACCCAGGCTCGTTGTTCCCAGCCCCTCGTCCTGGTCCTGCTTCCCTAGCCTAGTCTGAAACCTGTCCCGTCCTGTTCCTAGTGCTTCAGTGTCTGAGTCCTGCACTTGGGTCCATTCCCTTATGACAGCCAATTGCTTTTAGAAGTCACATAATTAGTTAAATGGCGATCTCCTATGTGCAGTCACGGTGTTTCAATTGATTGTAGTAAAACTACACCGGGATCTGGAAGCTCTGACTGCTGGGGAGTCAGTATCCTGGCAAAAACTACACCATGAAGACAAAAGAAAACTCCAAGCATTAGGGTTATTGAACAGTGCAAATCGGGAGATGGATACAGGAACATTTAAGTTAAGTCAATCATCAAGAAATGGAAACAATATGGCACAGCTGTAAATCTGCCTGGAGCAGGCCATCCTCAAAGACAGAGTGACCGTGCAAGAAGGGGAGGAGTGAGGGAGGCCACCAAGAGACCTGTGACAACTCTGGAGGGGTTACAAGCTCCAGTGGCTGAGATGGGAGAGACTGCGCAGACAACAACTGTTGCCCGGGTGCTTCACCAGTCACAGCTTTATGGGAGAGTGGCAAAGAGAAAAACTCTGTTGGAAAAAATTCACATGAAATCTCAGCTGGAGTTTGCCAGAAGGCATGTGGGAGACTCTGAAGTCAGCTGGAAGAAGGTTCTATGGTCTGAAGAAAACAAAATTTGATTGTTTTGGTCATCAGACTAAACACAATGTTTGGCATAAGCAAAACACTGCACACATAATCAGAAACACAACATCCCTGCCGTGAAGCATGGTGGTGGCTGCATCATGCTGTGGGGATGCTTCACTGCAGCAGGCCCTGGAAGGCTTGTGAAGGTAGCGGGTAAAATGAATGCAGCAAAATACAGGGAAATCCTGAAGGAAAACCTGATGCAGTCTGCAAGAGAACTGTGACTTGGGAGAAGGATCGTTTTCCAGCAAGACAATGACCCCAAGCATAAAGCCAAAGCTACACAGGAATGGCTTAAAAACAACAAAGTTAATGTCCTGGAGTGGCCAAGTCAGAGTCCAGACCTCAATCCAATTGAGAATTTGTGGCTGGACCTGAGAATGGCTGTTCACTCACGATCCCCATGCAATCTGACAGAGCTCAAGCAGTTGTGTAAAGAAGAATGGGGAAAAATTGTAGTGTCCAGATGTGCAAAGCTGATAGAGACCGATCCACACAGACTCCAGGCCGAAATTGCTGCCAAAGGTGCATCTACTAAATACTGACTTGAAGGGGGTGAGTAATTATGCAATCAATTATTTTGTGTTTAATAATTGTCATAAATTTAAACCAATTTGTAGAAATTTGTTTTCACTGTGACATGAAAGTCGTTTTCTGTTGATTAGTGTGTAAATAAATAAACAAACAAATCAATCCAGTGTGATTCAATGTTGTAAAACAATAAAACATGAAACCTTTCAAGAGAAGGGATGAATACTTTTAATAGGCACTAGACTTTGATAATAAATGTGCTTTTAACTTTGAAGGATACAGCCTGAATATGGCATGTAGGCAAAAAGGTCATTAAAAGACACAGGAGCAGAATTAGGCCATTTGGCCCATTGAATGTATTCTGCCATTTCATTACAGCTGATTCCTTTTCCCTCCCAGCTCCAATCTCCTTCCTTCTCCCTGTATCCCTTCGTGCAAGAATCTATCAACCTCTGCCTCAAATACACCCAATGACTTGGCTCGTGGCAACGAATTCCACAGATTCAGCTAAAGAAGTTTCTCCTTGACTTTGTTCTAAACGGACATGTTCTATTCTGAGGCTCTGTCCTCTGGTCCTAGACTCCCCCACTATAGGAAACATCCTCTCCACATCCACTCTATCTGTGCCCTCTGGTCCTAGACTCCCCCACTATAGGAAACATCCTCTCCACATCCACTCTATCTGTGTCCTCTGGTCCTAGACTCCCCCACTATAGGAAACATCCTCTCCACATCCACTCTATCTGTGTCCTCTGGTCCTAGACTCCCCCACTATAGGAAACATCCTCTCCACATCCACTCTATCTGTGTCCTCTGGTCCTAGACGCCCCCACTATAGGAAACGTACTCTCCACATCCACTCTATCTGTGCCCTCTGGTCCTAGACTCCCCCACTATAGGAAACATCCTCTCCACATCCACTCTATCTGTGTCCTCTGGTCCTAGACTCCCCCACTATAGGAAACATCCTCTCCACATCCACTCTATCTGTGTCCTCTGGTCCTAGACTCCCCCACTATAGGAAACATCCTCTCCACATCCACTCTATCTGTGTCCTCTGGTCCTAGACGCCCCCACTATAGGAAACGTACTCTCCACATCCACTCTATCTGTGTCCTCTGGTCCTAGACTCCCCCAATATAGGAAACATCCTCTCCACATCCACTCTATCTGTGTCCTCTGGTCCTAGACTCCCCCACTATAGGAAACATCCTCTCCACATCCACTCTATCTGTGTCCTCTGGTCCTAGACTCCCCCACTATAGGAAACATCCTCTCCACATCCACTCTATCTGTGTCCTCTGGTCCTAGACACCCCCACTATAGGAAACATCCTCTCCACATCCACTCTATCTGTGTCCTCTGGTCCTAGACTCCCCCACTATAGGAAACATCCTCTCCACATCCACTCTATCTGTGCCCTCTGGTCCTAGACTCCCCCACTATAGGAAACATCCTCTCCACATCCACTCTATCTGTGTCCTCTGGTCCTAGACTCCCCCACTATAGGAAACATCCTCTCCACATGCACTCTATCTGTGTCCTCTGGTCCTAGACTCCCCCACTATAGGAAACATCCTCTCCACATCCACTCTATCTGTGTCCTCTGGTCCTAGACTCCCCCACTATAGGAAACATCCTCTCCACATGCACTCTATCTGTGTCCTCTGGTCCTAGACTCCCCCACTATAGGAAACATCCTCTCCACATCCACTCTATCTGTGCCCTCTGGTCCTAGACTCCCCCACTATAGGAAACATCCTCTCCACATGCACTCTATCTGTGTCCTCTGGTCCTAGACTCCCCCACTATAGGAAACATCCTCTCCACATCCACTCTATCTGTGTCCTCTGGTCCTAGACTCCCCCACTATAGGAAACATCCTCTCCACATCCACTCTATCTGTGTCCTCTGGTCCTAGACTCCCCCACTATAGGAAACATCCTCTCCACATCCACTCTATCGGTGTCCTCTGGTCCTAGACTCCCACACTATAGGAAACATCCTCTCCACATCCACTCTATCTGTGTCCTCTGGTCCTAGACTCCCCCACTACAGGAAACATCCTCTCCACATCCAATCTGTGTCCTCTGGTCCTAGACTCCCCCAATACAGGAAACATCCTCTCCACATCCACTCTATCTGTGTCCTCTGGTCCTAGACTCCCCCACTATAGGAAACATCCTCTCCACATCCACTCTATCTGTGTCCTCTGGTCCTAGACTCCCCCACTATAGGAAACATCCTCTCCACATCCACTCTATCTGTGTCCTCTGGTCCTAGACACCCCCACTATAGGAAACATCCTCTCCACATCCACTCTATCTGTGTCCTCTGGTCCTAGACTCCCCCACTATAGGAAACATCCTCTCCACATCCACTCTATCGGTGTCCTCTGGTCCTAGACTCCCCCACTATAGGAAACATCCTCTCCACATCCACTCTATCTGTGTCCTCTGGTCCTAGACACCCCCACTATAGGAAACATCCTCTCCACATCCACTCTATCTGTGTCCTCTGGTCCTAGACTCCCCCACTATAGGAAACATCCTCTCCACATCCACTCTATCTGTGTCCTCTGGTCCTAGACTCCCCCCACTATAGGAAACATCCTCTCCACATCCACTCTATCGAGGACTTTCAACATTCAATATGTTTCAATGAGATCCCCCCCCCCCCCCCCATTCTTCTCAATTCCAGTGAGTACAGGCCCAGAACCATCAAATGTTCTTCATATGATAAGCCTATCAATTCTGGAATCATTTTTGTGAACCTCCTTTGAACCCTCTCCAATGTCAGCATATCCCTTCTTAGATAAGGGGCCCAAAACTGCTCCCAATACTCCACGTGAGGCCTCTCCGGCGCTTTATAAACCCTCAGCATCACATCCTTGCTTTTATATTCCAGTCCTCTGGAAATGGATGGGAACATCACATTTGCTTTCCTTGCCACTGAGTCAAACTGCAAACTAACCCCTAGGGAATCCTGCATGTGGACTCCCAAGTCCCTTTGCACCTCGGATTTTTAAATACTCTCTCCACCTATAAAATAGTCTACATTTTTATTTTTGCTAGCAAAGCGTATGACCATACACTTGCCGACACTGCATTCCATCTCTCCATTCTCCCATTCTAATTAAGTCATTCTGTAGCCTCTCTGCTTCTTCAACCGTACCTCCCCCCCCTCCCCCCCACCCCCCGACCGATCTGGAGGAAGTCAGCTTCTATGGAAATGAATAAGCAGAGGTTCCGCTGACGTCATCATCGAGAATGGCAGCTTAAGTCACTAGCTCCTCTGGAAAAACGCGTATTAAGCCCCGTTAACCCATCAAATATAATATTTTTCAAAAGTACTTGAATTGATAAGAGGAGCAAGAATGGGGAGAAAGAACAGAAATTAAAAAAGCGACACTGCAGAGCCTGCGGCCGAGAGGAGTGCAGCGAGCGGCTCTCCTACCCGACCGCGTGCTAGCGAGGCGGACGCTGGGCCTCGTTCAGGTGAAGCAGCAAGTATGATCGAAATTTTGAAAGAGATAAGGGAGTTCCAGAAAGAAATAAAGCAGCAGCTCAGTGATATCAAGTCAGAGCTCGCCAGCGTCAATCAAAAAATAGCCATGGCAGAGACTCGAACTGAGAAGGTGGAAGATCACGTTCAAAACTTGGAATGGATACTAAGTAAGACGATAAAAATATTAAATCAACAAGAAGGTAAACTGCTTGACCAGGAGGGAAGATCACGGCGGAAAAATATCAGAATTTACAACGTTCCCGAAGAAGCGGAGGGCTTGTCTATGACGGAGTTTGTCGGAAAGTTGCTGTGGGACGCACTAGAGCTTCCCTCGACTATGGAGCTGGAAATTGAGAGAGCGCATCGTGCGCTCATCCCAAAGCCTACCCAAGATAGAGCAGATAAGCCACGCTCAATAATAATTAAATTCCTTTGGTACAGTATCAATGCGGAGATTCTACGAAGGGCCTGGAGTAAGAAGAGGGTGTTTTTAGATGATAAATTAATATATTTTGACCAAGATTACCCCTCCCCCGCGGGCCTGCAGAAACGTAAAGAATACTCTGAGGTAAAGCGAATACTAAAGCAAGAAAGGATTAGATTTCAAACTCCGCACCCTGTTAAACTTCGAGTGTTTTATCGAGATGGGATCCAACTGTATCAGACAGTGGCAGAGGCGACTACAGACATGAAGGCCAGAGGGTTGCCCGTCAGCGTGATCAAACCGAGGGAAAGCCAGGCAGAGGAATTATCTCACTCCGCTTGGGAAATAGTGCGAGAAACGAGAAGGCAGGAGACGGGAGGAGGCCAAGAGAAATATATCAGGAAGAGACCAGGAGTTTCCCAAAGACAGTCCTCACCCCTTTCAGAAGAGCCATAAGGTTTGGCTAACTTTAAAAATGTTGAGAAGCTAAACGGAAGCAAAAGTAGACGGTGATATACCTATCTCCAGAAATACTTATTATAATGTGGATTTTATATTACTCAATTATTCTTTATTCACTCACCTACTCCTTTTCCCCCACCAAAATGAGAATATATATTTGTGTGCATATATGTAATATATATGTGTGTGTGTGTGTGTGTGTATATATATATGTGTGTGTGTGTGTGTGTGTGTGTGTGTGTGTGTGTGTGTGAGTGTGTGTGTGTGTGTGTGTGTCTGTGTGTGTGTGTGTGTGTGAGTGTGTGTGTGTGTGTGTGTGTGTGTGTGTGTGAGTGTGTGTGTGTGTGTGTGTGTGTGTGTGTGTGTGTGTGTGTGTCTGTGTGTGTGTGTATATATATATATATATATATATATATATAGGAAGAGTACACAGGGAAATCTTTTCTGTGTAATGGATTTGTTCACTGACTTTTATGAATACTGCAATGGGGGCCCTCAACTCACAAGTAGGAGGGGTTATCCCCCACAGCTAGACATTTCCTCTAGCTCAACACAGGGTCATCTACTAGAAACCTCAGCCTTGGAATCACACGTTCGTTGCCATTCGTGTTATTATTTGCATTTCTTGGTTCTTATTTGTTCAGGGAGTAGATCGATTAAGTTTTATTCTGCTAATTTCAATAATACATTGACAGATAAATACAGATGGCTAAGGACAAAGTAAAATTCATTTCTTTTAATGTCAATGGGCTATTAAATCCAATCAAATGTAATAGAATTTTATCCAAAATAAAAAAAGAACAAGCCCATGTAGTATATTTATAGGAAATTCATTTAAGTGATAATGAGCATAGAAAACTAAAGAGAAGGGGCTTCACTAATTTGTTTTTCTCCTCATATAAATCAGGACATAGGAGAGGAGTTACTATTCTTATCTCAAGTAGGCTAAATTTTGAAAAAGTATTCAAAATGGGAGATAAAGAGGGCAGATATATTCTGGTAAGGGGGAATATAGACGGCAATTCAGTTACTCTATTGAATATATACGCACCCCTGGGAAGTGATATTGGTTTCTTTCAGAAAATTACTGATATTATGGTAGTGGAAACAGAAGGTCTCCTGGTATGTGGGGGAGACTTAAATTTACAATTACAACCAAACTTAGACTCTTCCAATAGAAAAACCTATGAAACAAAATCTTTACATAAGAAAGTTAATACACTTTTTCAGAATGTTGGTTTAATTGATATATGGAGGGACCTTTTCCCCGACAGAAGGGATTACACTCATTATTCTGCTCCCCATTCTGTATATACAAGAATAGACTATTTCATAACATTTGGAAAAGACAAAGACAAAATAAACACCTGTGGAATTGGAACAATAGATGTAAGTGACCATGCACCTATATACTTATCTGTTGATTTTGACCTACAACCAAAGAATACTATTTGGAAATTAAATTCAAGCCTACTTAGTGATCTGTATTTTAAGGAACAAATTTAAAAAGAAATTGGTCTCTACTTAGTCTCTACTCTAATGATAATGGAGAGGTTTCACCTCCCATTTTATGGGATACTCTGAAGGCTGTCTTAAGAGGGAAAATTATAGCGATATCTTCATATAAGAAAAAAGTAAGGAATAAAACATTCGAGGAATTACAAAATAGGCTGAAGGAACTAGAGAAAAAACACAAATTGAATTTGGCACAGGATACATTGGGGAAATTTTAAAAATTAGGAATGAAATTAATAGTTTGGCTAAGCAAGAGATCAGGAAAAATTTAATGTTTCTGAAACAGAGACATTATGAAAGAGGATCAAAGTCTATGAAAATACTGGCGTGGAAACTGAAAAAAAAATAGCAGAAAATACAATTCATAGAATTAGGGACCCAAGAATGAAAATGATAAAAAATAAGCTGAGTGAAATTCAAGAAGCTTTTGAAGTGTTTTACAAAACTCTATATTCCAAAGTTCCAGGGGGAAGCATAACCCAGATTGACACCTTCTTGAATTCTCTAGAGTTACCCACTTTAATAGACAATAGACAATAGGTGCAGAAGTAGACCATTCGGCCCTTCGAGCCTGCATCGCCATTTTGAGATCATGGCTGATCAACTACTATCAATACCCGGTTCCTGCCTTGTCCCCATATCCCTTGATTCCCCTATCCATAAGGTACCTATCTAGCTCCTTCTTGAAAGCATCCAGAGAATTGGCCTCCACTACCTTCCGAGGCAGTGCATTCCAGACCCCCACAACTCTCTGGGAGTTCTTAAGCGAAGAACAAAATAGAACGATGACTGCTGACATAACTGAAATTGAATTAAAAGCTGCAATTAGTAGGCTTAAATTAAGCAAGTCACCAGGATCAGATGGGTATACGGCAGAGTGGTACAAAGAATTTAAAAATGAGTTAATTCCTGTTTTACTCCCCACATTGAACTGGGCTCTAAAAAGGCACAAATGCCACCCAGTTGGAAGGAGGCGATAATCTCAGCTATACCGAAAGAAGGCAAGGATAAAATGGAATGCGAGTCATTTAGACCAATTTCCGCTCTTAATGTAGATTATAGGTTATTTACCTCCATCATGGCCAAACAATTAGAGGAGTTTCTACCCATACTGATACGTAACGATCAGACAGGTTTTATACGACAATGCCAAACACAAGACAATATATGAAGGACACTTCACGTTATGGATCATATACAAAAAAATAAAATCGAAGCAACAGTGATAAGCATGGACGCTGAAAAAGCATTTGATTTGGTTAATTGGAATTTTCTTTACAGAGTTTTACATAGATTTGGTTGCCAAGACACAATTATTAAAACTATACAGACACTATATGACAACCCTACTGCTAGGATTAAAATCAATGGATATTTATCAAATAGTCTTACCCTAGAAAGGGGCACGAGACAGGGTTGTGCATGGTCACCACTACTCTTTGCATTATATCTGGAACCAGTAGCTCAATACATCAGACAAAATGAAGATATCAGGGGAATTACTATTAAAGGGACAGAGCATAAATTGGCTTGTTATGCGGATGACATTTTGATCTATCTCGGGCAACCAACATACTCTTTACCTAAATTGATGCAATCCTTTGAACAATATGGTCAATTATCAGGATACAAGATCAACATAGATAAAACCCAAATACTTTCATATTATTATAGCCCACCAAGAGAAATTGAAAGTAGATACCCCTGGGCACGGCACACAGAGGCTTTCAAATATTTGGGCATCATTATGCCAAAAGATTTGGCAAAATTATCAGAATGTAATTATCAGCCTTTATATAAAAAAATTAAGGAAGATATGGCAAGATGGAACCTGATTCCTTTTTTCAGTCTCAGTTCAAGGATTGAGTCTATTAAAATGAATATACTGCCCAGACTGTTATATGGCTTTCAGACCCTACCAATAGCGATTAATCAAAATCAATTCAATGAATGGAACAAGATGTTATCAAGGTATATTTGGCAGGGTAAAAGGCCTAGAGTTCATCTCAAAACTTTGCAATTAGCAAAGGAAAAGGGGGGATGGGGCCTACCTTCTCTTAGAGATTATTATTTTGCAGCACAGTTGAGAGCTGTGATATGTTGGTGCAACCCATCATATGACGCTCAATGGAAAAACATTGAGGAGCGGGTACTTCCCATCCCCATACAAGCAATTTTGGCTGATAACAACCTGCAAAGGTACATAAATACTATTGATAACCCATGGGTGAAATTGACTCTTGAAATATGGAAAACTACTATAAAAGAATATAATCTAGAGGGAGATATTACAATTCTTAAATGTTGTGCATATGACTCAGATTTTACACCAAATAAATTGGATACTAGATTTAAGGACTGGACAGCTAAAGGAATAACAGTTCTTTGCAACATAATGAAAGAAGGAACACTGTTCAGTTTTGAAATGCTTAAAGAGAAACACTTATTAGAAAAACAAGATTTTATCGGTATTTACAGATGCGACAATATGTTAATAAGACGCTTAAAAATGTAACCAAGGCAAATACATGTTTGATAGAGCTCTTTAGAAAAGCATATAATTCAGATAATGATAGTAGAATCAATTCAAGCATGTATAAAGGGTTGTCAAATCTTAAAACACATTCGAAATGGGAGAAAATGGGAGAAGGAAGGAGGGATAATTATATCTGAGGAAGAATGGACAACAATATGGAGGTATCAATGGAAGTGTACCAGTTCACAGAAATGGAGGGAGTTTTGATGGAAAAACTTGATAAGATATTTTATTACACCCTCTCAGAAATCACATTATGGTAGTAACCTCCTTGTTTGCTGGAGAAATTGTGGAAATCAAAATGCAAATCATTATCATATTTTTTCGGACTGCCCTGTTATCAAAGACTATTGGAGGGGGATACACAATGCCCTACAAGACATCTTTAAATGTGAAATACCCTTGGAGAGTAAGACCATATATTTTGGATATATACCTCAAGAATGGTTGAAAAGAGATAAATATTTAATGAATATACTGTTGGTGGCTGGTAAAAAGATTCCTACTAGGGAATGGTTATCACAGGAGAGCCCAACTTTAAATGCATGGATGGAAATTACAATGGACATTTACAAAATGGAGAAGATAACAGCATCTGTTAATCATAAACTGGAACAATTTGATTCATACTGGGAAAAATGGTTTAACTACATAACACCTCATAGGCCTGATTTTATTCTCACAAATCAATGAATCTGTTGTAAAAAAAAATCACTCCCTACTTGTACATAGTTCTTTCCTTTTGCTTGTTTTTTCTCTCCACTCTTTTCTATAAGTGTATACCTCAGATAAATAATTTGTGGAGATTTGTGATATATATGATTATATGATATATATGTACAATGTCTGAAATACACCTTATGGAAATGTTTGTTTGATGATGAACTTCAATAAAAAAATAAATTACAAAGCTGCTGCACAGATTGACAGTGTTGTTAAGAAGGCATACGGTGTGTTGGCCTTCATCAGCCGTGGGATCGAGTTCAAGAGCCATGAGGTAATGTTACAGCTATACCAGATCTTGGACTGACCCCACTTGGAGTACTGTGTTCAGTTCTGGTCACCTCGCTACAGGAAAGATGTAGATACTATAGAGAGAGTGCAGAGGAGATTTACCTGCCTGGATTTGGGAGCATGCCTTATGAGAATAGATTGAGTGAACTCGGCCTTTTCTCCTTGGAGTGACGGAGGATGAGAGATGACCTGATAGAGGTGTATAAGATGATGAGAGGCATTGATCATGTGGATAGTCAGAGGCTTTTTCCCGGGGCTGAAATGGCTAACACGAGGGGACATAGTTTTAAGGTGCTTGGAATTAGGTACAAGGGGGATGTCAGGGGTAAGTTTTTCACACAGAGAGTGGTGGGTGCGTGGAATGCACTGCTGGCATCATGGGTAGAAGTGGATTCAAGAGGGTCTTTTAAGAAACTCTTGGATAGGTAACATTAGGGAAACGTTTAATTGGAGTAAGGGGAAATATGAGGCTATCAGGCAGGAACTTGGAAGCATAAATTGGGAACAGATGTTCTCAGGGAAACGTACGGAAGAAATGTGGCAAATGTTCAGGGGATATTTGCATGGGGTTCTGAGTAGGTATGTTCCAATGAGACATAGAAAGGATGGTGGGTACAAGATCCGTGGTGTACAAAGGCTGTTGAAAATCTAGTCAAGAAGAAAAGAAGAGCTTTTAAAAGGTTCAAAAAAGCTAGGTAATGATAGGAATCTAGAAGGTTATAAATCTAGCAGGAAGGAGCTTAAGAAGGAAATTAGGAGAGCCAGAAGGGGCCATGAGAAGGCCTTGGCGGGCAGGATTAAGGAAAACCCCAAAGCATTCTACAAATATGTAAAGAGCAAGAGGATAAGACATGAGAAAATAGGACCAATCAAGTGTGACAGTGGAAAAGTGTGTATGGAACCAGAGGAAATAGCGGAGGTACTTAATGAATACTTTGCTTCAGTATTCACTACGGAAAAGGATCTTGACGATTGTAGGGATGACTTGCAGCAGACTGAAAAGTGTGAGCATGTAGATATTAAGGAAGAGGATGTGCTGGAGCTTTTGGAAAGCATCAAGTTGGATAAGTCCCTAGGAACAGATGAGATGTACCTCAGGCTACTGTGGGAAGCGAGGGAGGAGATTTCTGAGCCTCTGGCGATGATCTTTGCATCATCAATGGGGACAGGAGAGGTTCCGGAGGATTGGAGGGTTGTGGATGTTGTTCTCTTATTCAAGAAAGGGAGTAGAGATAGCCCAGGAAATTATAGACCAGTGAGTCTTACCTCAGTGGTTGGTAAGTTGATGGAGAAGATCCTGAGAGGCAGGATTTATGAACATTTGGAGAGGTATAATATGATTAGGAGTAGTCAGCATGGTTTTGTCAAAGGCAGATCGTGCCTTACGAGCCTGATTGAATTTTTTGAGGATGTGACGAAACATATTGATGAAGGAAGAGCAGTAGATGTAGTGTATATGGATTTCAGCAAGGCATTTGATAAGGTACCCCATGCAAGGTTTATTGAGAAAGTAAGGAGGCATGGGATCCAAGGGGACATTGCTTTGTGGATCCAGAACTGGCTTGCCCACAGAAGGCAAAGAGTGGTTGTAGATGGGTCATATTCTGCATGGAGTCCAGTGACCAGGGGCATGCCTCAGGGATGTGTTCTGGGCCCCCTACTCTTTGTGATTTTTATAAATGACCTGGATGAGGAAGTGGAGGGATGGGTTAGTAAGTTTGCTGATGACACAGGAGGTGTTGTGGATAGTGTGAAGGGCTGTCAGAGGTTACAGCGGGACATTGATAGGATGCAAAACTGGGCTGAGAAGTGGCAGATGGAGTTCAACCCAAATGAGTGTGATGTGGTTCATTTTGGTAGATCAAATATGATGGCAGAATATAGTATTAATGCTAAGACTCTTGGCAGTGTGGAGGATCAGAGGGGTCTTGGGGTCCGAGTCCATAGGACGCTCAAAGCTGCTGCGCAGGTTGACTCTGTGGTTAAGAAGGCAGACAGAGCATTGGCCTTCATCAACTGTGGGATTCAGTTCAGGAGCTGAGAGGTAATGTTGCAGCTATATAGGACCCTGGTGAGACCCCACTTGGAGTACTGTGCTCAGTTCTGGGCGCCTCACTACAGGAAGGATGTGGAAGCCATAGAAAGGGTGCAGAGGAGATTTACAAGGATGTTGCCTGGATTGGGGAGCATGCCTTATGAGAATAGGTTGAGTGAACTCGGCCTTTTCTCCTTGGAGCGACGGAGGATGAGAGGTGACCTGATAGAGTTATACAAGATGATGAGAGGCATTGATCGTGTGGATAGTCAGAGGCTTTTTCCCAGGGCTGAAATGACTAGCACGAGAGGGCACAGTTTTAAGGTGCTTGGAAGTAGGTACAAAGGGGATGTCAGGGGTAAGTGTTTCACACAGAGAGTGGTGAGTGCGTGGAATGCTCTGCTGTCAGCAGTGGTGGAGGCGGATACAATATGGTGTTTTAAGAGACTCTTAGATAGGCACATGGAGCTTAGAAAAATAGAGGCTATGCGGTAGGGTAAGTTTCTATGTCCTGGGAGATGGTGGAAGCTGCCTTTTTGAGGCAATACTGGGGAGGGGGAGCTGGCTGAGTTTACAGCTCTCTGCAGCCTTTTCCTGATGCCGTGCAGTGGCCTCTCCGCAGCCAGTCAGAAGCCCCTCCACGGTACCTTGAGCCTCGACACCTGAGGGAGGTGCTGGTGAACGAAACCACTCGGCAGAAACGCCCGCCTCCTTGCACGTCCTGGCAGTGGAAGAAAGCTTTCCCCGCCCCAGCCCCCCACTCCGTGGCTAATTAGCAGGGCTCCGCACCGAACGGCAAGGTCAGTCGCCCTGGTACACCACTGGAGATGCAGACGGACATGGGAGGAATTAATAGCCCACGGTTCTGCATGTGGACAAGGAAGGGCCGCAGGCTAATTGATAGTGAGCCGTGGATCCACTCCCTTGTTTACCAAGGGGTGAGTCATTGCCTCTGGTTCTGCTTTTCGTTTAGCTCCAGGCTGAGGCTCTGACGCACAGCATCGGCAGGGTTTAACCTATTAGATGCCACATGGCAGCCCTCAACACTCTCTGGCAGTTCCATGAACAATGTCAGTGCAATCTGTTCTCTTTCGGCCCCCTGCGGCACCGTGGCCTTGAGTTGTACAGCTCAGGGTGAGGACACACCAGGTTCTGCAGGCGCTGGAAGTCCAGAGAAACACACGCTGTATGCTGGAGGAGCCCAGCAGAGTCAGGCAGCCTCTGTGGAAATGAATAAACAGTCGGGCCTTTCACCTATTGGGCTGAGACCTTTCATCAGGACTGGAAAGGAAGCAGGAAGTTGGCGGGGGTGGTGGGAGGTCAAGCTGGAAAGTGACAGGTGAAGCCAGGTGGGTGGGGAAAGGTGGGGGGTGGAGGATGAAGTAGGAAGCTGGAAAGTGACAGGTGGGAAAGGTAAAGGGCTGGAGGGGAAGGAATCTGATAGGAGAGGAGAGCGGAGTATGGGAGGAAGGGAAGGAGGAGGGGCACCGGGGGGAGGTGATAGGCAGGTAAGAAAAGGCAAGGGACCAGAGATGGGAATAGGAGAAGAGGGAAGGGGAGGAAAGCAGCAGGAGAAATTAATGTTCGTGCCATCAGGTTGGAGGTTACCTAGACGGAAGACAAGAGATCACTCTTCCAAGCTGAGGGTGGCCTCAGCGAGGCAGAAGAGGGAACGGCGACAGAATCAGAGTAAATTCAGAATCAGAATCTGGTTTACCATTGCTGACATACTGCACGTTGTTGTCATAATGGGGGTGTTGGGAACGGACTCAAGTGCAAGACACAGACACTGAACTACCAGGAATAGGACGAGGCACGAGAAGGAAGCAAGGAAAGTGGGGACGGAAGGACACTGGACATGACACAGGCCCTGGACGAGACAAGGATTCCGGGCCTGGGCTAGGACTTGACGATGATAGCGGAACCAGGACATGGAACTGGGAACTGGGAGCCTGGGCTTGGACTCTGAGCCAGAGAATGGACAAGGACCCAGAACCTGGGTCTTGACTCGGGCTCGGACTCCAGAACCAGGCGAGGACAAGACGTGGCTACAGGACGAGGAGAGGCACAGGGCTGGACGTGAGACTCCTGGGCAGGACAAGGGAACCCCAGCACCGGACTGAGCAAGGTACTCCTGGGCTGGGCGAGGCACATGGACAAGACGAGAACACAAAGCCGTGGCTTGGACAGGTTCTTGGACGTGGCTAGGACTGGACAAGATCCCGAAGCCTTGACTTGGTTGAGGAAGAGACAGGAACGCAGAGCCTTGGTTGAGGGAGAGACAGGAACATGGAACACAGAGCCGGGACCCCTCCTTGGGTACAGGACGTAGGGCCAGGACTCATTACACAGAATGCAGAATACGACAAGACGGTTCCCAACACTAGGTAGCGGCAAACAGCCAGACCTACCTAGCGAAGGTGAGGACACAGACAGTTCAAAACAATGAAAGATAGTTCCTTATCTTGCTCCGGTGGTGCAAGATGAACTTGACAGCGGTGAGGGCAAGGGTTATAGGCGAGGCGAGTCGAGGCTCCAGGAGGAAGGTGAAGGGAAGGGATACAGACAGGGGGTTTGGACAGGAACAATCCAGAGGCTGAATCCTGAAGCTATTTATGAGACCAGCCCAAATGAGAATCAGCTGCCTCACCAGAAGCTGGGGAAAACGGGAAAGCCTCGACTAAGGAGCATGGACCGGACCGTGAACCGGAATGTGGATTTCACAGACCAGACCATGACAGTTGTGAAATTTGTCGTTTTGCAGCAACAGTACAACGCAATGCATAAAAATTATTACAAATCGGAACCGGGTATATTGTCACGAACATGTGCTTACTGGCTACTTTATAAGGTACAGCTGTACACCTCGTTAATGCAGACATTTAGGCATCCAATCTCGTGGCAGCAACTCTATGCAAAAAAGCACGTGGACGGGGCCACGAGGTTCGGCGGTTGTGCAGAACAAACATCAGAATGGGGAAGATATGTGATCTAAGTGACATTGACCGTGGAATGGTTGTTGGTGCCAGATGGGGTGCCCTGAGTATCGCAGAAACTGCTGATCTCCTGGGACATTCATGCACAACGTTCTCTAGAGCTTACAGAGAGTTGTGCGTAGAAAGCAAAAAGTTCTGTGGGCGGAAATGCCTTGTTAGTGAGAGAGGTCAGAGGGGAGAACGGCCAGACTGGTTCAAGCTGACAGGAAGGCCACAGCAACTCAAATAACCAAGCATGCCAACGGTGGGTCCTTGCCGGCCCGGTGGTGTAGCGGCATCCGCACCGGACTTTGAGGCGAGTGGTCACAGGATCGAATCCGGCCCGGCTCCTTGCGCAATTTCCATCCGCGCTGGGTTGAGTGTCGAGCTAGCGACTCAGCCTCGTAATAAAAAAAACAGACAAAAGTGCTAAAGAAACGGTAAAAAATGCCACCCCATGCACCACAATGCGGAAAGAGGAACAACGACTACGGCGGCGTGCGGAGGAGCACGTCTGAACACACAACACATCAAAGTGGACGTCCACCGGGTGAGTGTGTATCCTGAAATTTGTTCTTTTGCAGCACAGTTCAATTCATGGAAATATCATAAGCAGCAATGCAAAATACGTGGAAAAATATTAAATTAAAAGGGAGAAAAAATAATGAAGTGGTGTTCACGGGTTCAATGTCCATTCTGAAATTAGATGGCAGAGGGGAAGAAGCTGTTACTGAATCGCTGAGTGTGTGTCTTCAGGCTCCTGTACATCCTCCCTGATGGCAGAAGGGAAGAAGCTGTTCCTGAATCGTTGAGTGTGTGTCTTCAGGCTCCTGTACCTCCTCCCTGATGGCAGAGGGGAAGAAGCAGTTCCTGAATCGCTGAGTGTGTGTCTTCAGGCTCCTGTACCCCCTCCCTGATGGCAGAGGGGAAGAAGCTGTTCCTGAATCGCTGAGTGTGTGTCTTCAGGCTCCTGTACCTCCTCCCTGATGGCAGAGGGGAAGAAGCTGTTCCTGAATCGCTGAGTGTGTGTCTTCAGGCTCCTGTACATCCTCCCTGATGGCAGAAGGGAAGAAGCTGTTCCTGAATCGTTGAGTGTGTGTCTTCAGGCTCCTGTACCTCCTCCCTGATGGCAGAGGGGAAGAAGCAGTTCCTGAATCGCTGAGTGTGTGTCTTCAGGCTCCTGTACCCCCTCCCTGATGGCAGAGGGGAAGAAGCTGTTCCTGAATCGCTGAGTGTGTGTCTTCAGGCTCCTGTACCTCCTCCCTGATGGCAGAGGGGAAGAAGCTGTTCCTGAATCGCTGAGTGTGTGTCTTCAGGCTCCTGTACCTCCTCCCTGATGGCAGAGGGGAAGAAGCTGTTCCTGAATCATTGAGTGTGTGTCTTCAGGCTCCTGTACCCCCTCCCTGATGGCAGAGGGGAAGAAGCTGTTCCTGAATCACTGAGTGTGTGTCTTCAGGCTCCTGTACCCCCTCCCTGATGGCAGAGGGGAAGAAGCTGTTCCTGAATCGTTGAGTGTGTGTCTTCAGGCTCCTGTACCTCCTCCCTGATGGCAGAGGGGAAGAAGCTGTTCCTGAATCGTTGAGTGTGTGTCTTCAGGCTCCTGTACCTCCTCCCTGATGGCAGAGGAGAAGAAGCTGTTCCTGAATCGTTGAGTGTGTGTCTTCAGGCTCCTGTACCTCCTCCCTGATGGCAGAGGGGAAGAAGCTGTTCCTGAATCGTTGAGTGTGTGTCTTCAGGCTCCTGTACCTCCTCCCTGATGGCAGAGGGGAAGAAGCTGTTCCTGAATCGTTGAGTGTGTGCCTTCAGGCTCCTGTACCTCCTCCCTGATGGCAGAGGGGAAGAAGCTGTTCCTGAATCGTCGAGTGTGTGTCTTCAGGCTCCTGTACCTCCTCCCTGATGGCAGAGGGGAAGAAGCTGTTCCTGAATCGCTGAGTGTGTGTCTTCAGGCTCCTTAGTGATGGATGCTTGATCCAATGTCGTCTATCCCTTTCCTCAAAGACCCCTTGGCAATACCTGAACATACATTTCCAGTGGTCATGGCTGTAAAGCTACTGGGAAAACACGATATTACTCAAAATCTACCTGAGGGACAAAATGGGCATATTTGCCGCATCATTCAGGACCCCCACCAACCAAGACGTGTTCTCACTGTTAGGAACAGCTTCTTCCCCTCTGCCATCAGGGAGGGGGTACAGGAGCCTGAAGACACACACTCAGCGATTCAGGAACAGCTTCTTCCCCTCTGCCATCAGGGAGGAGGTACAGGAGCCTGAAGACACACACTCAACGATTCAGGAACAGCTTCTTCCCCTCTGCCATCAGGGAGGAGGTACAGGAGTCTGAAGACGCACACTCAACAATTCAGGAACAGCTTCTTCCCCTCTGCCATCAGGGAGGAGGTACAGGAGTCTGAAGACGCACACTCAACGATTCAGGAACAGCTTCTTCCCCTCTGCCATCAGGGAGGAGGTACAGGAGTCTGAAGACGCACACTCAACGATTCAGGAACAGCTTCTTCCCCTCTGCCATCAGGGAGGAGGTACAGGAGTCTGAAGACGCACACTCAACGATTCAGGAACAGCTTCTTCCCCTCTGCCATCAGGGAGGAGGTACAGGAGCCTGAAGACGCACACTCAACGATTCAGGAACAGCTTCTTCCCCTCTGCCATCAGGGAGGAGGTACAGGAGCCTGAAGACGCACACTCAACGATTCAGGAACAGCTTCTTCCCCTCTGCCATCAGGGAGGAGGTACAGGAGCCTGAAGGCACACACTCAGTGATTCAGGAACAGCTTCTTCCCCTCTGCCATCAGGGAGGAGGTACAGGAGCCTGAAGACGCACACTCAACGATTCAGGAACAGCTTCTTCCCCTCTGCCATCAGGGAGGAGGTACAGGAGCCTGAAGACGCACACTCAACGATTCATGAACAGCTTCTTCCCCTCTGCCATCAGGGAGGAGGTACAGGAGCCTGAAGACACACACTCAACGATTCAGGAACAGCTTCTTCCCCTCTGCCATCAGGGAGGAGGTACAGGAGCCTGAAGACACACACTCAACGATTCAGGAACAGCTTCTTCCCCTCTGCCATCAGGGAGGAGGTACAGGAGCCTGAAGACACACACTCAGTGATTCAGGATCAGCTTCTTCCCCTCTGCCATCAGGGAGGAGGTACAGGAGCCTGAAGACACACACTCAACGATTCAGGAACAGCTTCTTCCCCTCTGCCATCAGGGAGGAGGTACAGGAGCCTGAAGACACACACTCAACGATTCAGGAACAGCTTCTTCCCCTCTGCCATCAGGGAGGAGGTACAGGAGCCTGAAGACACACACTCAACGATTCAGGAACAGCTTCTTCCCCTCTGCCATCAGGGAGGAGGTACAGGAGCCTGAAGACACACACTCAACGATTCAGGAACAGCTTCTTCCCCTCTGCCATCAGGGAGGAGGTACAGGAGCCTGAAGACACACACTCAACGATTCAGGAACAGCTTCTTCCCCTCTGCCATCAGGGAGGAGGTACAGGAGCCTGAAGACACACAGTCAGCGATTCAGGAACAGCTTCTTCCCCTCTGCCATCCGATTTCTGAATGGACATTGAACCCATGAACAACACCTCACTATTTTTTCCCTTTTTTGCCCTCTCTTTGCACTATCTGAATTTTGTTTTTGAAATATGGTAGTGTGCAGAAGTCTTGGGCACCTCAGGCTTTTGTGCAGTATTGTACGTTGTGTCTTTCCAGTCACCAAATAACACTTAATACTGCTGAGCTGCTACAAAGCTAAATACTTTTACCCAACCACCTTCCTAAGTTACCCAATATACTGTACTGTGCAGGTGGTGGACGGTCGTATGAGCAGCCGGGGCAGATCAGAAGTGCTGGTGAGGCAACCAGTTAACTAAACTGCGACAACGTGTGAACGCGAGTACCCAGCACAGTAACCCTTCCCACTGCACCATCTGCTTTCACTTTCCTATTTCTGAAAAATGAAATATAATTTCTGTCTTTTAACCGGCAGCTGGATAAGTCTCTCTATCTCTCTCTCTCTCTCTCCCTCATTGTCTCCCTCTCTTTCTCCCCCTTTCTCTCTGTCTCTCTCTCTCTCTCTCTCTCTCTCTCTCTCGCTGTCTCCCTCTCTTTCTCCCTCTTTCTCTCTCCCCCTCTCTCCTCCTCTCTCTCTGACTTTCACCCTCTCTCTCTCTATCTCTCCACCTCTCTTTCTGCCTATTTCTCTGTCTCTCTCTGCCTCACTCTCTTTCTGCTTCTCTCTCTCTGTCTCTCTCTGCCTGTTTCTCCTCCTCCCTCTCTCTCTCCCTCTTCCTCTCGCTCTCTCTTTCTCTCCCCCACTCTTTCTCTCTCTCTCCTCCTCTCTGTCTCCCTCTCTCTCGCTCTCTCTATCTCTCTCTTCCTCTCTCCCCCCTCTCCCCTTCTCTCTCTGTCCCCCTCTCCCTCTCTCTCACTCTCTCTCTCCCCCTCTCTGTCCCCCTCTCTCTCCCTCTATCTTGCTCTCTCTCTCCCCCTCTCTCTGTCCCCCTATCCCCCTCTCACTCCCTCTCTGCACCTCTCTCTCTCTCCCTCTATCCCCCCCTCTCTCTCCCTCTATCCCTTCTCTCTCTCTCCCCCTCTCTCGCTTTCTCTGTGCAATATGCAGTCAGCATATTTTAACCGAGTCACAGTCATGCTGAAACACAGCTGCTGTCAGAACAGGCCCTGCCTTCGACACTCCACAACCTTCCCAGAGAGGGGCTCAGGTTAATTGACACACATGGGGTGGGGGGGGAAGGTTTGGGTTTTTTTGAACAGCCTCTTTTTTCTCCCCCTCTGGAGCTCAACAAACAAATCCTGACGTTATTACCTCACTTTTTCCCACTCACCCAATTAAAGAACGAGACAGAGAGCTGCCGGCTTATCTGAGGAAGAACCATCTGCTGATGAGCTTAAAGGTCTAAAAAGCTGGGGAGGGGCTTAGCTCCAGATTGCCAGGCTGCATTTGAAGCTAATCAGGCTGAGTGGCGATCAAAAGCTCTGGGAAAAGGAGGCTTTCACCACAATCTTTTCACTTGACATTGAGACTCTGTCAGGGGGAGTCAGAGACAATAGACAATAGGTGCAGAAGTAGACCATTCGGCCCTTCGAGCCTGCACTGCCATTTTGAGATCATGGCTGATCAACTACTATCAATACCCGGTTCCTGCCTTGTCCCCATATCCCTTGATTCCCCTATCCATAAGATACCTATCTAGCTCCTTCTTGAAAGCATCCAGAGAATTGGCCTCCACTACCTTCCGAGGCAGTGCATTCCAGACCCCCACAACTCTCTGGGAGAAGAAGTTTTTCCTTAGCTCTGTCCTAAATGACCTACCCCTTATTCTTAAACCATGCCCTCTGGTACTAGACTCTCCCAGCATCTGGAACATATTTCCTGCCTCTATCTTGTCCAATCCCTTAATAATCTTATATGTTTCAATCAGATCCCCTCTCAATCTCCTTAATTCCAGCGTGTACAAGCCCAGTCTCTCTAACCTCTCTGCGTAAGACAGTCCAGACATCCCAGAAATTAACCTCGTGAATCTACGCTGCACTTCCTCTACAGCCAGGACGTCCTTCCTTAACCCTGGAGACCAAAACTGTACACAATACTCCAGGTGTGGTCTCACCAGGGCTTTGTACAAATGCAAGAGGATTTCCTTGCTCTTGTACTCAATTCCCTTTGTAATAAAGGCCAACATTCCATTAGCCTTCTTCACTGCCTGCTGCACTTGCTCATTCACCTTCAGTGACTGATGAACAAGGACTCCTAGATCTCTTTGTATTTCTCCCTTACCCAACTCTACACTGTTCAGATAATAATCTGCCTTCCTGTTCTTACTCCCAAAGTGGATAACCTCACACTTATTCACATTAAACGTCATCTGCCAAGTATCTGCCCAATCACCCAGCCTATCCAAGTCACCCTGAATTCTCCTAACATCCTCATCACGTCACACTGCCACCCAGCTTAGTATCATCAGCAAATTTGCTGATGTTATTTTCAATGCCTTCATCCAAATTGTTGACGTAAATTGTAAACAGCTGTGGTCCCAATACCGAGCCCTGTGGCACCCCACTAGTCACCACTAGAGGGTGGTGAATCATCGAGTTTAACCCCCCCCCCCCCACCCCCACACACCTCGGCTCTTAAAACCCAACCACCAAACTTCAGCAGTGTTTGTGTGGGGGTGGGGGGGGAAACTTGTGAAAAGTGGGCAGGTCTGTGACCCGAGGGCAACAGCTTCAGAGCAGGAGGGTTCATCGAAGAGGGCCCAAAGGGCTGGTTCCGGGATTGAAAGGTTTCCTATCTTACGAGGAGTGTTTGTTGGCTCCGGGCCTATACTCACTGGTATTCAGAAGGACGAGGGGTGGGGAGGGGAGGAACCTCACTGAAACCTATCGGAGGCTGAATGGCTGAGTGGATGTGGAGAAGATGCTTCCTCTGGTGGGGCAGTTTAAGGTCAGAGGAATTTCTTTAGCTGGAGGGTGGGTGAATCTGTGGAATTGATTGCCACGGGCAGCTGTGGAGGTCAAGTCACTGGGTATATTTCAGGCAGAGGTTGCTAGGTTCTTGACTAGCTGGGGCGTGATGGGATACGGGGAGAAGGCAGGAGGTTGGGGCTGAGAGGGAAATGGATCCAATGATGAAATGGTGGACCAGACTCGATGGGTCAAATGGCCTAGTTCTGCTCCTCTATCTTATGGTCTAAAAGAACAGGTGTTCCCAACCTTTTCTCCCAAGGGTCCATGAAACCCCAGGTTGGGAACCATTGGAATTGAGGGATGTCCATTTAGACCGGAGATGAGGAGGAATTTCTTCAGCCGGAGGTTGGTGAATTTGTGGAATTCATTGCCACAGGCAGCTGTGGAGGCCGAGTCATTGGGTGTATTTAAAGCAGGTGCATTTAAAACAAAGGAGAAGGAATATGTTGTTCAACCCAGATAAGTGTGAGGTGGTTCATTTTGGTAGGTCAAATATGATGACAGAATATAGTATTAATGGTAAGACTCTTGACAGTGTGGAGGATCAGAGGGATCTTGGGTTCCGAGTCCATAGGACACTCAAAGCTGCTGCGCAGGTTGACTCTGTGGTTAAGAAGGCGTACGGTGTATTGGCCTTCATTAATCGTGGGATTGAGTTTAAGAGCTGAGAGGTAATGTTGCAGCTATATAGGACCCTGGTGAGACCCCACTTGGAGTACTGTGCTCAGTTCTGGGCGCCTCACTACAGGAAGGATGTGGAAGCCATAGAAAGGGTGCAGAGGAGATTTACAAGGATGTTGCCTGGATTGGGGAGCATGCCTTGTGAGAATAGGTTGAGTGAACTCGGCCTTTTCTCCTTGGAGTGAAGGAGGACGGGAGGTGACCTGATAGAGGTGTATAAGATGGTGAGAGGCATTGATCGTGTGGATAGTCAGAGGCTCTTTCCCAGGGCTGTAATGGCTAGCATGAGGGGACATAGTTTTAAAGTGCTTGGAAATAGACACTGGGGATGTCAGGGGTAAGTTTTACACAGAGACTGGTGAGTGTGTGGAATGCACTGCCGGCAACAGTGGTGGAAGCGGATACAATAAAATCTTTTAAGATCCTCTCAGAGAGGTACATGGAGCTTAGAAAAATGGAGGCCAATGCAGTAGGCAGACTCCAGAGTAGGTTACATGGATGGCACAACATTGTGGGCCGAATGGCCTGTAATGTGCTGTAGATTTCTATGTATCATTATGTCCACCCCATTTGCCATCTTTATTTGCTGGCATCCTTCACCTCACTGGCCAAGGCCTGGCACAGGGAATCCCACTCGTTTATAGAACAGACAACAGGCTCTTCAACCTCAAGCAGTTCGAGGCCCCCCCCCCACCACGGAGCTTCAGTTTGCAGATGACAACGCCACGCAGCACTCTGAAGGAGTCCTCCAATGTACCCCAAATGCCTTTGCCAGAGTCCTGGGGCTTGTTTTGAATATAAAAAGACACAGGTCGCCTAACAGCCTCTGCCCGACCAGCCGTTTATCCTGCTCTTCGTGAGAGATAACTGACGATATTAGCCTTGAAAACAGAGGCTGCCTTCCCTGCCCTGGCAGCACTCTCTCCTCAAAGGTAGGCGCTGGCTCAGAGACGCAGCGTTCTACAACCGTACGACTCTATCATATAACCGTATAACAATTACAGCACGGAAACAGGCCATCTCGGCCCTTCTAGTCCATGCCGAACACTTACTCTCACCTAGTCCCACCGACCTGCACTCAGCCCATAACCCTCCATTCCTTTCCTGTCCATATACCTGTCCAATTTTACTTTAAATGACAATATCGAACCTGCCTCTACCACTTCTACTGGAAGCTCGTTCCACACAGCTACCACTCTGAGTTAGGAAGTTCCCCCTCGTGTTACCCCTAAACTTTTGCCCCCTAACTCTCAACTCATGTCCTCTTGTTTGAATCTCCCCTACTCTCAATGGAAAAAGCCTATCCACGTCAACTCTATCTATCCCCCTCATAATTTTAAATACCTCTATCAAGTCCCCCCTCAACCTTCTACATTCCAAAGAATAAAGACCTCACTTGTTCAACCTTTCTCTGTAACTTAGGTGCTGAAACCCAGGTAACATTCTAGTAAATCTCCTCTACTCTATTTTGTTGACATCTTTCCTATAATTCGGTGACCAGAACTGTACACAATACTCCAAATTCGGCCTTACCAATGCCTTGTACAATTTTAACATTACATCCCAACTCCTATACTCAATGCTCTGATTTATAAAGGCCAGCATACCAAAAGCTTTCTTCACCACCCTATCCACATGAGATTCCACCTTCAGGGAACTATGCACCATTATTCCTAGATCACTCTGTTCTACTGCATTCCTCAATGCCCTACCATTTACCATGTATGTCCTATTTGGATTATTCCTACCAAAATGTAGCACCTCACACTTATCAGCATTAAACTCCATCTGCCATCTTTCAGCCCTCTCTTCTAACTGGCCTAAATCTCTCTGCAAGCTTTGAAAATCTACTTCATTATCCACAACGCCACCTGTCTTAGTATCATCTGCATACTTACTAATCCAATTTACCACCCCATCATCCGGATCATTAATGTATATGACAAACAACATTGGACCCAGTACAGATCCCTGAGGCACACCACTAGTCACTGGCCTCCAACCTGACAAACAGTTATCCACCACTACTCTCTGGCATCTCCCATCCAGCCACTGTGGAATCCATTTTACCACTTCAATATTAATACCTAACGATTAACTAACTAACTAACCTTCCTAACTAACCTTCCGTGTGGAACCTTGTAAAAGGCCTGACTGAAGTCCATATCAACAACATCCACTGCTTTACCGCAGTGTCCGAGAAGCGCCTCTGGAGCCGATTTAAGTGCAAGGGGAAAGGATCTTTGCAGACGGTGACCTGCAGGTCCAGACAAAAATTGTGTTCTACAGAGCAGTCGTCCTTCCTGCGTTACTGTACGGAGCCGAATCATAGACCACCTCCAGCTGGCACCTGAAAGCCCTGGGTCAATCCTGCCCAAGAGCCTCATGAAAGGTTTTGAGGGTCAGCTGGACAGACCGACGCCAGCGTACAGGAGGAGGTCAAGGTGAACACCATCTCCACCACGATAAAGCAACATGGATTGGTCATGTCATTTGGATGCCTAACTCGAGTCTACCCAAACAGACCCTTTCCTCCCAGTCGAAGGAAGGTCAGCAAAGCCCCTGGTGGGCAAAGGAAACACTTCGAAGATAACATTAGCATCATCCTGAAGAAATTACTTTACTTTATTGTCGGCAAACAATTGATACTAGAGCGTACAATCATCACAGCGATATTTGATTCTGCGCTTCGCGCTACCT